>NW_024470774.1:0-85720 GCF_017639515.1 Carcharodon carcharias
CCCGGTCTCCTGTATCTTTGAGTTCTAAGCTCGATCCAAGATAAAGAACTCATCATTTAATATTTAAATTTTCTTTAATATGGATTCACGTCCGGTCTTTTGCTGCATTTTGTGTACTTTCCAACTTTGAATCCATTAATTTACTTAGAATTTACAGCACAGAAACTGGCCATTCAACCCAGCTGCTCATGCTGGGTTTATGTCACACAAACCTCCTCCCCCCCACCTCCCTCTTCATCTCACCCCATCAGTCTCTCTTCTACTCCTTTCTCCCTCATGCGCCTATCCAGCCTCCCCTGAAGTGCACCAGGGATGAGTCTGGATTTACATTCCGTATTTCTTTCAGAGCGCACCCAATCATTATCTTCCCTGCTTTTTCCTGCCAGTTTGGCTTTTCCATCATTCCTAATTATTCCATTTATACGGGTGAAGGCTCAATCTGTCCATTTGTTTTTTTGCAGGATCTCATTTATGTTTTCTCTTTCTGCTCCTTTAGCTGTTTTTGCGGTGTCCTTCAGATAATTTATGCACAAGATGTTGGTTAGATTTTCTAAACCTGCCTCGTTATTTTCCAATGTTTTGCCTCCACAGTTACCCCCAGCTGCCTATTCCAATCGTCTCCGCTGCTGGGTCAAATGAGTCCGAATTGCAGTTTGCACCTTCGGCCTCCAAGACGAAACAATTGGAACTTGTTCCGGTCAAGACGTTTCTGTCATCTGGAAATTAGCCCAATTATCATTACAATGACCCTCAGGGCCAACATTTGTAGACCCATGTCCTCCAATTGACTCATTTGTTCATGCACAGCGGGACAGGAATATTAGTGGGCAAGGATGTACTGTCTGGATGTATGACAATGCCCCTCGTACCTTCCTGCTCGCTGGTCACGTAATCTGTCAGCGTCTGGATTTCGGAGAGCGTCTCTACGAATGTTGGCCCCTGGCGGCCATGTAATGAATTGGGCAATTTCCAGGATGACTGAATGTCTTGAGCAGGAACAAGTCCCAATTGTTTCGTCTTTGAAGGCAGACGGTGCAAATGGCAATTCGGGATCATTTTGACCCAGCAGCAGAGGCTGAGTGGAATAGGCAGCTGGGGGTAAACTGTGGAGCAGGAGATTGGAAATAACGAGGCAGGTTTAGAAAATCTAACCAAAACGGGTGTGCATAAATTATCTGAAGGACACCGGCAAAACAGCTAAAGAATGGGAATGTTCTGTTGATAGCACCCAAAATCATTACCTTATTGGGGGATGTGCAAGTTGAGCTTAGCGAAGTAAGAAACTTCAGGCAAACCCATGCAGTTTACAGGGAGGTACAGTATGTTCCTTGGCGAATGAGCTACCCCTTGAGTTGTCTTGCACTTTATAAAGAAAGGAAAATTGCATTTCTATAGCGCCTTTCACAGCCTCAGGATGTCTCAAAAGCATTTACAACCAATGAAGTATGTTTTGAAGTGTAGTTCCTGTTGCATGTAGCCAAATTTCACACAGCACGATCCCACAAACAGTAGTGTGATAATTACTAGATAATCTTTTTTTGGTGATGATGTTCAGGGGTAACTATTGGCCAGAACTCCCTTCCCTTTCTTTGAAATAGAGGCCACAGGGTCTGGGGGGCAGGTGGAGACTCGTTTAAAATCTCATCTGGAAGACAGCACTTCCAACAGTGCAGCACTCCTCCGTAATGCTCAAGTTCTGGAGTGGGGCTTGAACCCACAACTTCTGACTTAAAGATGGGAATGTTACACACTGAGCCAGGACAATGGACAGCAACAAAGTGAATGCGACCATGTGTGTGACCTGTCATCACCACAAACCTCAGAAGAGATGCACCACCTGGAATTGTCGAGAATTTAGGGATTGTGTCAGAAGGCAAACTACACAACCCGTCAGAATTGATCCTAATACTATGTAGGGGCAGAGATTGAAAGTTGCAGCCAAAGTTTTAAAGTTGATTTTAAAGGGTCGCATAGCACTATCTGATTACAATATTAGACCTATAATTGACGAATTATCAGCCCAGTGCTTTCATCAAATCAGGGGATGAACTGAAAGAGGCTAAGTTACAGAAATAGGGATGTACAAGTCCATGGAGAGATGTACAAGTCCATGGAGAGATGTACAAGTCATGAGAGATGTACAAGTCATGGAAAGATGTGTGAGTCCATGGAGGACTGAAGAAAGGGTTTGGAAATTAAGTGTTTCCTTCAGGTTCAAATGGCACCTTTCTCCAGGCTTTAGGATTGAGTCCGTTTGATATTGCTGCTTTGAGGAGGTTATTTCTTCAATTGAAAGGAGCAGGTTTACAGCTAGGAGCTGTCTCTCTGTTCTGTTCAGCAGCACTGTGACTGGGACGGTATCACAATGCTGAGTTAGAGGAGAGGTGTGGAACCCGGGGACTCAGCCCAACAGGAAACAATTCCATCTTCCATTCCATCGATTTAAAGCATCAAAAAGGTCATCAGCACAATCAGTCATTGCACAGTGTTCAGTCCATTCACAGCTTCTCCATTAATGACCTAGGCTGAGACTATATGTAGCAAGACCTGGACAACACTCAGTCTCAAACTGATGAGTGGCAGTTATGTTTCACATCACAGGTATCAACGCAATAATCATCTCAAATAAGAGAGAATCTAACCGTTCCCCATCACATTCAATGGCATTACATCGCAGAATCCCCCACTGTGAACATCCAGGAGTTACCTTTAACCAGAAACTGAACTGCACTAGCAAGAAATACTGTGGACACAAGAGCAGGTCAGAGGCTGGGAGTTCCACAGCAAGTAACTCACCTCCTGACTCCCCCAAAGCTGTCCCATCGACAGGCACAAGTCAGGAGTGTGATGGAATACTCCCCACTTACCTGGATGAATGCAGCTCCCAGAACACTCTAGAAGCTTGACACCGTCCAAGATAAAGCAGCGCCCACTTGATTGGAAGCCCATCCCAACACATTCACTCCCTCTACCACCAATGCACAGTAGCAGCAGTGTGTGTACCATCTACAAGACACACATCCGAACTCACCAAGGCTCCTTCGACAGCACCTTCCAAATCCATGACCACTACCATCCAGAAGGACAAGGCAGCAGATACATGGGAACCACCACTACCAGGAAGTTCCCCTCCAAGTCACTCACCATCCTGACTTGAAATATATCACCGTTCCTTCACTGTCGCTGGGTCAAAATCCTGGAACTCCCTCCCTAACACACTGTGGTGTACCTACACCACGTGGACTGCAGCGGTTCAAGAGAGCAGCTCACCCACACTTCTCAAGGGCAATTAGGGATGGGCAATAAATGCTGGCCAGCCAGCGACGCTGTGAATGATAAATTTAAAAAACGTTCAATTTTCTTGCTCAGAATTCATCTTCTGATTTCATTTAGTTTCAATTATATTTTGAGCCATTATCTCTCACCAAGAGCAAGTCACTCTCAATACCGGTGTCACATCAATCAAAAGACAGGTCTGGCACTGCTGGCGAGCTGTGCAGTATCTTAATAAAGTGGATTAGAAAGGCTTTAATCAGGCAGACCTTACACATGACATTGTGGCATTAGGTTATTAACACGCTCTCCAGACATGTTTGGGTACAACTGCGCCTTGAGATCCAAGCAGTCACAGACTAACACACACCCATGAGAAACCCCTGCAGTCGATGTGTCCACATTCTCCCTTGGTCAAGGAGCATTTGGGGGCTTATTTGCTTCAATGAACGAAGCAGCAGAATTAAAACTGTGGCGGGCGTAATGTAAAATGTTGAGATGATGGATCACACAGTGTACATGATATTGGATAAGGTTACACTTCTATTTATGGAGGCAGGCTGAGTTAATGAATGACTTGCGGACAGGCGCTTTTGGAGATGTTAATGGGTGTGACATTGGTGTAATTGCGTTTTTTGCAGACTGATTGCAAGTGTGACTGAACGGTTGATGACAGAGAAATGATAAAGAAAGAAACATTTCTTTCAGGTTGTTCACAACCTCAGGGTAACCCAAAACACGTTGCAGCCAATCGAGGACTTCTAAAGTCTATTAACAGCTGAAATGTACACCAACACAGCAGCCAATTTCTGACCCAGCAAGCTCCCACAGACAGTAACAATCAGAAAAAATGCTTTACTGGTGCTAGTTGAGGAATAAATATTGCCAGGTTGTCATGGAGATCTGCACTCCACTACTTGGAAATAGAGGTTCGGGGATCTGTTAAAACAACCAGAGAGTAGCTGGGGCCTTGGTTTAATGTCTCATTTGAAAGACAGCAACTCTGACACTGCAGTATTGTCTCAGTACTGACCCTCCAATAGTGCAGTGCTCCCTCAGTACTGAGACTCTGACAGTGCAGCACTCTCTCAGTACTGACCCTCCGACAGTGCAGCACCCCCTCAGTACTGACCCTCCAATAGTACAGCACTCAATCAGTACTGACCATCCAATAGTGCAGTGCTCCCTCAGTACTGACCCTCTGACAGTGCTGCACTACCTCAGTACTGACCCTCTGACAGTGCAGCACACCCTCAGTACTGACCCTCTGACAGTGCAGCACTCCCTCAGTACTGACCCTCTGACAGTGCAGCACTCCCTCAGTACTGACCTACTGAAAGTGCAGCACTCCCTCAGTAATGACCCCCCAACAGTGCAGCACTCCCTCAGTACTGACCCTCCGACACTGAAGCACTCCCTCAGTACTGACCTGCTTGGCAGTGGGCACTCCCTCAGTACTGACCCTCTGACAGTGCAGCACTCCTCAGTACTCACCTCTGAGAGTGCAACACCACCCTCAGTACTAACCCTCCGACAGTACAGCAATCCTCAGTACTGACCCTCTGACAGTGCAGCACTCCCTCAGTACATACACCCCGACAGTGCAGCACTCCCTCACTACTGACCCTCTGACAGTGCGGCAGCACTACCTCAGAACTGACCCTCTGACAGTGCAGCACTACCTCAGTACTGACCCTCTGACAGTGAAGCACTCCCCAGTACTGACCCACCGACAGTGCAGCATTCCCTCAGTACTGGCCCACTGGCAGAGCAGCACTCCCTCAGTACTGACCCTCTGACAGTGCAGCACTCCCTCAGTACTGAGCCTCTGACAGTGCAGCACTCCCTCAATACTGACCCTCTGACAGTGCAGCACTTCCTCAGTACTGACCCTCTGACAGTGCAGCATTCCCTCAGTACTGACCCTCTGACAGTGCAGCACTCCCTCAGTACTGACCCTCTGACAGTGCAGCACTCCCTCAGTACTGACCCTCTGACAGTGCAGCACTCCCTCAGTACTGACCCTCTGACAGTGCAGCACTCCCTCAGTACTGACCCCTGACAGTGCAGCACTACCTCAGTACTGACCCTCTGACAGTGCAGCACTCCCTCAGTACTGACCCTCTGACAGTGCAGCACTCCCTCAGTACTGACCCTCTGACAGTGCAGCACTCCCTCAGTACTGACCCTCTGACAGTGCAGCACTCCCTCAGTACTGACCCTCTGACAGTGCAGCACTCCCTCAGTACTGACGCTCTGACAGTGCAGCACTCCCTCAGTACTGACCCTCCGACAGTGCAGCACTCCCTCAGTACTGACCCTCTGACAGTGCAGCACTCCCTCAGTACTGACCCTCTGACAGTGCAGCACTCCCTCAGTACTGACCCTCTGACAGTGCAGCACTCCCTCAGTACTGACCCTCTGACACAGCAGCACTCCCTCAGTACTGACCCTCTGACAGTGCAGCACTCCCTCAGTACTGACCCTCTGACAGTGCAGCACTCCCTCAGTACTGAACCTCTGACAGTGCAGCACTCCCTCAGTACTGACCCTCTGACAGTGCAGCACTCCCTCAGTACTGACCCTCTGACAGTGCAGCACTCCCTCAGTACTGACCCTCTGACAGTGCAGCACTCCCTCAGTACTGACCCTCTGACAGTGCAGCACTCCCTCAGTACTGACCCTCTGACAGTGCAGCACTCCCTCAGTACTGACCCTCTGACAGTGCAGCACTCCCTCAGTACTGACCCTCTGACAGTGCAGCACTCCCTCAGTACTGACCCTCTGACAGTGCAGCACTCCCTCAGTACTGACCCTCTGACAGTGCAGCACTCCCTCAGTACTGACCCTCTGACAGTGCAGCACTCCCTCAGTACTGACCCTCTGACAGTGCAGCACTCCCTCAGTACTGACCCTCTGACAGTGCAGCACTCCCTCAGTACTGACCCTCTGACAGTGCAGCACTCCCTCAGTACTGACCCTCTGACAGTGCAGCATTCCTCAGTACTGACCCTCTGACAGTGCAGCACTCCCTCAGTACTGACCCTCTGACAGTGCAGCACTCCCTCAGTACTGACCCTCTGACAGTGCAGCACTCCCTCAGTACTGACCCTCTGACAGTGCAGCACTCCCTCAGTACTGACCCTCTGACAGTGCAGCACTCCCTCAGTACTGACCCTCTGACAGTGCAGCACTCCCTCAGTACTGACCCTCTGACAGTGCAGCACTCCCTCAGTACTGACCCTCTGACAGTGCAGCACTCCCTCAGTACTGACCCTCTGACAGTGCAGCACTCCCTCAGTACTGACCCTCTGACAGTGCAGCACTCCCTCAGTACTGACCCTCTGACAGTGCAGCACTTCCTCAGTACTGACCCTCTGACAGTGCAGCACTCCCTCAGTACTGACCCTCTGACAGTGCAGCACTCCCTCAGTACTGACCCTCTGACAGTGCAGCACTCCCTCAGTACTGACCCTCTGACAGTGCAGCACTCCCTCAGTACTGACTCTCTGACAGTGCAGCACTCCCTCAGTACTGACCCTCTGACAGTGCAGCACTCCCTCAGTACTGACCCTCTGACAGTGCAGCACTCCTCATTACTGACCCTCTGACAGTGCAGCACTCCCTCAGTACTGACCCTCTGACAGTGCAGCACTCCCTCAGTACTGACCTCTGACAGTGCAGCACTCCCTCAGTACTGACCCTCTGACAGTGCAGCACTCCTCAGTACTGACCCTCTGACAGTGCAGCACTCCCTCAGTACTGACCTCTCTGACAGTGCAGCACTCCCTCAGTACTGACCCTCTGACAGTGCAGCACTCCCTCAGTACTGACCCTCTGACAGTGCAGCACTCCCTCAGTACTGACCCTCTGACAGTGCAGCACACCCTCAGTACTGATCCTCTGACAGTGCAGCACTCCCTCAGTACTGACCCTCTGACAGTGCAGCACTCCCTCAGTACTGACCTTCTGACAGTGCAGCACTCCCTCAGTACTGACCCTCTGACAGTGCAGCACTCCCTCAGTACTGACCCTCTGACAGTGCAGCACTCCCTCAGTACTGACCCTGACAGTGCAGCACTCCCTCAGTACTGACCCTCCGACAGTGCAGCACTCCCTCAGTACTGACCTCTGACAGTGCGCACTCCCTCAGTACTGACCCTCTGACAGTGCAGCACTCCTCAGTACTGACCATCTGACAGTGCAGCACTCCCTCAGTACTGACCCTCTGACAGTGCAGCACTCCCTCAGTACTGACCCTCTGACAGTGCAGCACTCCCTCAGAACTGACCCTCTGACAGTGCAGCACTCCCTCAGTACTGACCCTCTGACAGTGCAGCACTCCCTCAGTACTGACCTCTGACAGTGCAGCACTCCCTCAGTACTGACCCTCTGACAGTGCAGCACTCCCTCAGTACTGACCCTCTGACAGTGCAGCACTCCCTCAGTACTGACCCTCTGACAGTGCAGCACTCCCTCATTACTGACCCTCTGACAGTGCAGCACTCCCTCAGTACTGACCCTCCATCTGTGCAGCACTCCCTCAGTACTGACCCTCCGACAGTGCAGCACTCCCTCAGTACTGACCCTCTGACAGTGCAGCACTCCCTCAGTACTGACCCTCTGACAGTGCAGCACTCCCTCAGTACTGACCCTCTGACAGTGCAGCACTCCCTCAGTACTGACCCTCTGACAGTGCAGCACTCCCTCAGTACTGACCTCTGACAGTGCAGCACTCCCTCAGTACTGACCCTCCGACAGTGCAGCACTCCCTCAGTACTGACCCTCTGACAGTGCAGCACTCCCTCAGTACTGACCCTCTGACAGTGCAGCACTCCCTCAGTACTGACCTCTGACAGTGCAGCACCCTCAGTACTGACCCTCTGACAGTGCAGCACTTCCTCAGTACTGACCCTCTGACAGTGCAGCACTCCCTCAGTACTGACCCTCGGACAGTGCAGCACTCCCTCAGTACTGACCCTCTGACAGTGCAGCACTCCCTCAGTACTGACCCTCTGACAGTGCAGCACTCCCTCAGTACTGACCCTCTGACAGTGCAGCACTCCCTCAGTACTGACCCTCTGACAGTGCAGCACTCCCTCAGTACTGACCCTCTGACAGTGCAGCACTCCCTCAGTACTGACCCTCTGACAGTGCAGCACTCACTCAGTACTGACCTCTGACAGTGCGGCACTCCCTCAGTACTGACCCTCTGACAGTGCAGCACTCCCTCAGTACTGACCCTCTGACAGTGCAGCACTCCCTCAGTACTGACCCTCTGACAGTGCAGCACTCCCTCAGTACTGACCCTCTGACAGTGCCGCACTCCCTCAGTACTGACCCTCTGACAGTGCAGCACTCCCTCAGTACTGACCCTCTGACAGTGCAGCACACCCTCAGTACTGACCCTCTGACAGTGCAGCACTCCCTCAGTACTGACCCTCTGACAGTGCAGCACTCCCTCAGTACTGACCCTCTGACAGTGCAGCACTCCCTCAGTACTGACCCTCTGACAGTGCAGCACACGCTCAGTACTGACCCTCTGACAGTGCAGCACTCCCTCAGTACTGACCTCTGACAGTGTGGCACTCCCTCAGTACTGACCCTCTGACAGTGCAGCACTCCCTCAGTACTGACCCTCTGACAGTGCAGCACTCCCTCAGTACTGACCCTCTGACAGTGCGGCACTCCCTCAGTACTGACCCTCTGACAGTGCAGCACTCCCTCAGTACTGACCCTCTGACAGTGCAGCACTCCCTCAGTACTGACCCTCTGACAGTGCAGCACTCCCTCAGTACTGACCCTCTGACAGTGCAGCACTCCCTCAGTACTGACCCTCTGACAGTGCAGCACTCCCTCAGTACTGACCCTCTGACAGTGCAGCACTCCCTCAGTACTGACCCTTCGACAGTGCAGCACTCCCTCAGTACTGACCCTCTGACAGTGCAGCACTCCCTCAGTACTGACCCTCTGACAGTGCAGCACTCCCTCAGTACTGACCCTCTGACAGTGCAGCACTTCCTCAGTACTGACCCTCTGACAGTGCAGCACTCCCTCAGTACTGACCCTCTGACAGTGCAGCACTCCCTCAGTACTGACCCTCTGACAGTGCAGCACTTCCTCAGTACTGACCCTCTGACAGTGCAGCACTCCCTCAGTACTGACCCTCTGACAGTGCAGCACTCCCTCAGTACTGACCCTCTGACAGTGCAGCACTCCCTCAGTACTGACTCTCTGACAGTGCAGCACTCCCTCAGTACTGACTCTCTGACAGTGCAGCACTACCTCAGTACTGACCCTCTGACAGTGCAGCACTCCCTCAGTACTGACCCTCTGACAGTGCAGCACTCCCTCATTACTGACCCTCTGACAGTGCAGCACTCCCTCAGTACTGATCCTCTGACAGTGCAGCACTCCCTCAGTACTGACCTTCTGACAGTGCGGCACTCCCTCAGTACTGACCCTCTGACAGTGCAGCACTCCCTCAGTACTGACCCTCTGACAGTGCCGCACTCCCTCAGTACTGACCCTCTGACAGTGCAGCACTCCCTCAGTACTGACCCTCTGACAGTGCAGCACTCCCTCAGTACTGACCCTCTGACAGTGCAGCACTCCCTCATTACTGACCCTCTGACAGTGCACATTCCTCAGTACTGACCCTCTGACAGTGCAGCACTCCCTCAGTACTGACCCTCTGACAGTGCAGCACTCCCTCAGTACTGACCTCTGACAGTGCAGCACTCCCTCAGTACTGACCCTCTGACAGTGCAGCACTCCCTCAGTACTGACCCTCTGACAGTGCAGCACTCCCTCAGTACTGACCCTCTGACAGTGCAGCACTCCCTCAGTACTGACCCTCTGACAGTGCAGCACTCCCTCAGTACTGACCCTCTGACAGTGCAGCACTCCCTCAGTACTGACCCTCTGACAGTGCAGAACTCACTCAGTACTGACCTCTGACAGTGCAGCACTCCCTCAGTACTGACCCTCTGACAGTGCAGCACTCCCTCAGTACTGACCCTCTGACAGTGCAGCACTCCCTCAGTACTGCCCTCTGACAGTGCAGCACTCCCTCAGTACTGACCCTCTGACAGTGCAGCACTCCCTCAGTACTGACCCTCTGACAGTGCAGCACTCCCTCAGTACTGACCCTCTGACAGTGCAGCACTCCCTCAGTACTGACCCTCTGACAGTGCAGCACTCCCTCAGTACTGACCCTCTGACAGTGCAGCACTCCCTCAGTACTGACCCTCTGACAGTGCAGCACTCCCTCAGTACTGACCCTCTGACAGTGCAGCACTCCCTCAGTACTGACCCTCTGACAGTGCAGCACTCCCTCAGTACTGACCCTCTGACAGTGCAGCACTCCCTCAGTACTGACCCTCTGACAGTGCAGCACTCCCTCAGTACTGACCCTCTGACAGTGCAGCACTCCCTCAGTACTGACCCTCTGACAGTGCAGCACTCCCTCAGTACTGACCCTCTGACAGTGCAGCACTCCCTCAGTACTGACCCTCTGACAGTGCAGCACTCCCTCAGTACTGACCCTCTGACAGTGCAGCACTCCCTCATTACTGACCCTCTGACAGTGCAGCACTCCCTCAGTACTGACCCTCTGACAGTGCAGCACTCCCTCAGTACTGACCCTCTGACAGTGCAGCACTCCCTCAGTACTGACCCTCCGACAGTGCAGCACTCCCTCAGTACTGACCCTCTGACAGTGCAGCACTCCCTCAGTACTGACCCTCTGACAGTGCAGCACTCCCTCAGTACTGACCCTCTGACAGTGCAGCACTCCCTCAGTACTGACCCTCTGACAGTGCAGCACTCCCTCAGTACTGACCCTCTGACAGTGCAGCACTCCCTCAGTACTGACCCTCTGACAGTGCAGCACTCCCTCAGTACTGACCCTCTGACAGTGCAGCACTCCCTCAGTACTGACCCTCTGACAGTGCAGCACTCCCTCAGTACTGACCCTCTGACAGTGCAGCACTCCCTCAGTACTGACCCTCTGACAGTGCAGCACTCCCTCAGTACTGACCCTCTGACAGTGCAGCACTCCCTCAGTACTGACCCTCTGACAGTGCAGCACTCCCTCAGTACTGACCCTCTGACAGTGCAGCACTCCCTCAGTACTGACCCTCTGACAGTGCAGCACTCCCTCAGTACTGACCCTCTGACAGTGCAGCACTCCCTCAGTACTGACCCTCTGACAGTGCAGCACTCCCTCAGTACTGACCCTCTGACAGTGCAGCACTCCCTCAGTACTGACCCTCTGACAGTGCAGCACTCCCTCAGTACTGACCCTCTGACAGTGCAGCACTCCCTCAGTACTGACCCTCTGACAGTGCAGCACTCCCTCAGTACTGACCCTCTGACAGTGCAGCACTCCCTCAGTACTGACCCTCTGACAGTGCAGCACTCCCTCAGTACTGACCCTCTGACAGTGCAGCACTCCCTCAGTACTGACCCTCTGACAGTGCAGCACTCCCTCAGTACTGACCCTCTGACAGTGCAGCACTCCCTCAGTACTGACCCTCTGACAGTGCAGCACTCCCTCAGTACTGACCCTCTGACAGTGCAGCACTCCCTCAGTACTGACCCTCTGACAGTGCAGCACTCCCTCAGTACTGACCCTCTGACAGTGCAGCACTCCCTCAGTACTGACCCTCTGACAGTGCAGCACTCCCTCAGTACTGACCCTCTGACAGTGCAGCACTCCCTCAGTACTGACCCTCTGACAGTGCAGCACTCCCTCAGTACTGACCCTCTGACAGTGCAGCACTCCCTCAGTACTGACCCTCTGACAGTGCAGCACTCCCTCAGTACTGACCCTCTGACAGTGCAGCACTCCCTCAGTACTGACCCTCTGACAGTGCAGCACTCCCTCAGTACTGACCCTCTGACAGTGCAGCACTCCCTCAGTACTGACCCTCTGACAGTGCAGCACTCCCTCAGTACTGACCCTCTGACAGTGCAGCACTCCCTCAGTACTGACCCTCTGACAGTGCAGCACTCCCTCAGTACTGACCCTCTGACAGTGCAGCACTCCCTCAGTACTGACCCTCTGACAGTGCAGCACTCCCTCAGTACTGACCCTCTGACAGTGCAGCACTCCCTCAGTACTGACCCTCTGACAGTGCAGCACTCCCTCAGTACTGACCCTCTGACAGTGCAGCACTCCCTCAGTACTGACCCTCTGACAGTGCAGCACTCCCTCAGTACTGACCCTCTGACAGTGCAGCACTCCCTCAGTACTGACCCTCTGACAGTGCAGCACTCCCTCAGTACTGACCCTCTGACAGTGCAGCACTCCCTCAGTACTGACCCTCTGACAGTGCAGCACTCCCTCAGTACTGACCCTCTGACAGTGCAGCACTCCCTCAGTACTGACCCTCTGACAGTGCAGCACTCCCTCAGTACTGACCCTCTGACAGTGCAGCACTCCCTCAGTACTGACCCTCTGACAGTGCAGCACTCCCTCAGTACTGACCCTCTGACAGTGCAGCACTCCCTCAGTACTGACCCTCTGACAGTGCAGCACTCCCTCAGTACTGACCCTCTGACAGTGCAGCACTCCCTCAGTACTGACCCTCTGACAGTGCAGCACTCCCTCAGTACTGACCCTCTGACAGTGCAGCACTCCCTCAGTACTGACCCTCTGACAGTGCAGCACTCCCTCAGTACTGACCCTCTGACAGTGCAGCACTCCCTCAGTACTGACCCTCTGACAGTGCAGCACTCCCTCAGTACTGACCCTCTGACAGTGCAGCACTCCCTCAGTACTGACCCTCTGACAGTGCAGCACTCCCTCAGTACTGACCCTCTGACAGTGCAGCACTCCCTCAGTACTGACCCTCTGACAGTGCAGCACTCCCTCAGTACTGACCCTCTGACAGTGCAGCACTCCCTCAGTACTGACCCTCTGACAGTGCAGCACTCCCTCAGTACTGACCCTCTGACAGTGCAGCACTCCCTCAGTACTGACCCTCTGACAGTGCAGCACTCCCTCAGTACTGACCCTCTGACAGTGCAGCACTCCCTCAGTACTGACCCTCTGACAGTGCAGCACTCCCTCAGTACTGACCCTCTGACAGTGCAGCACTCCCTCAGTACTGACCCTCTGACAGTGCAGCACTCCCTCAGTACTGACCCTCTGACAGTGCAGCACTCCCTCAGTACTGACCCTCTGACAGTGCAGCACTCCCTCAGTACTGACCCTCTGACAGTGCAGCACTCCCTCAGTACTGACCCTCTGACAGTGCAGCACTCCCTCAGTACTGACCCTCTGACAGTGCAGCACTCCCTCAGTACTGACCCTCTGACAGTGCAGCACTCCCTCAGTACTGACCCTCTGACAGTGCAGCACTCCCTCAGTACTGACCCTCTGACAGTGCAGCACTCCCTCAGTACTGACCCTCTGACAGTGCAGCACTCCCTCAGTACTGACCCTCTGACAGTGCAGCACTCCCTCAGTACTGACCCTCTGACAGTGCAGCACTCCCTCAGTACTGACCCTCTGACAGTGCAGCACTCCCTCAGTACTGACCCTCTGACAGTGCAGCACTCCCTCAGTACTGACCCTCTGACAGTGCAGCACTCCCTCAGTACTGACCCTCTGACAGTGCAGCACTCCCTCAGTACTGACCCTCTGACAGTGCAGCACTCCCTCAGTACTGACCCTCTGACAGTGCAGCACTCCCTCAGTACTGACCCTCTGACAGTGCAGCACTCCCTCAGTACTGACCCTCTGACAGTGCAGCACTCCCTCAGTACTGACCCTCTGACAGTGCAGCACTCCCTCAGTACTGACCCTCTGACAGTGCAGCACTCCCTCAGTACTGACCCTCTGACAGTGCAGCACTCCCTCAGTACTGACCCTCTGACAGTGCAGCACTCCCTCAGTACTGACCCTCTGACAGTGCAGCACTCCCTCAGTACTGACCCTCTGACAGTGCAGCACTCCCTCAGTACTGACCCTCTGACAGTGCAGCACTCCCTCAGTACTGACCCTCTGACAGTGCAGCACTCCCTCAGTACTGACCCTCTGACAGTGCAGCACTCCCTCAGTACTGACCCTCTGACAGTGCAGCACTCCCTCAGTACTGACCCTCTGACAGTGCAGCACTCCCTCAGTACTGACCCTCTGACAGTGCAGCACTCCCTCAGTACTGACCCTCTGACAGTGCAGCACTCCCTCAGTACTGACCCTCTGACAGTGCAGCACTCCCTCAGTACTGACCCTCTGACAGTGCAGCACTCCCTCAGTACTGACCCTCTGACAGTGCAGCACTCCCTCAGTACTGACCCTCTGACAGTGCAGCACTCCCTCAGTACTGACCCTCTGACAGTGCAGCACTCCCTCAGTACTGACCCTCTGACAGTGCAGCACTCCCTCAGTACTGACCCTCTGACAGTGCAGCACTCCCTCAGTACTGACCCTCTGACAGTGCAGCACTCCCTCAGTACTGACCCTCTGACAGTGCAGCACTCCCTCAGTACTGACCCTCTGACAGTGCAGCACTCCCTCAGTACTGACCCTCTGACAGTGCAGCACTCCCTCAGTACTGACCCTCTGACAGTGCAGCACTCCCTCAGTACTGACCCTCTGACAGTGCAGCACTCCCTCAGTACTGACCCTCTGACAGTGCAGCACTCCCTCAGTACTGACCCTCTGACAGTGCAGCACTCCCTCAGTACTGACCCTCTGACAGTGCAGCACTCCCTCAGTACTGACCCTCTGACAGTGCAGCACTCCCTCAGTACTGACCCTCTGACAGTGCAGCACTCCCTCAGTACTGACCCTCTGACAGTGCAGCACTCCCTCAGTACTGACCCTCTGACAGTGCAGCACTCCCTCAGTACTGACCCTCTGACAGTGCAGCACTCCCTCAGTACTGACCCTCTGACAGTGCAGCACTCCCTCAGTACTGACCCTCTGACAGTGCAGCACTCCCTCAGTACTGACCCTCTGACAGTGCAGCACTCCCTCAGTACTGACCCTCTGACAGTGCAGCACTCCCTCAGTACTGACCCTCTGACAGTGCAGCACTCCCTCAGTACTGACCCTCTGACAGTGCAGCACTCCCTCAGTACTGACCCTCTGACAGTGCAGCACTCCCTCAGTACTGACCCTCTGACAGTGCAGCACTCCCTCAGTACTGACCCTCTGACAGTGCAGCACTCCCTCAGTACTGACCCTCTGACAGTGCAGCACTCCCTCAGTACTGACCCTCTGACAGTGCAGCACTCCCTCAGTACTGACCCTCTGACAGTGCAGCACTCCCTCAGTACTGACCCTCTGACAGTGCAGCACTCCCTCAGTACTGACCCTCTGACAGTGCAGCACTCCCTCAGTACTGACCCTCTGACAGTGCAGCACTCCCTCAGTACTGACCCTCTGACAGTGCAGCACTCCCTCAGTACTGACCCTCTGACAGTGCAGCACTCCCTCAGTACTGACCCTCTGACAGTGCAGCACTCCCTCAGTACTGACCCTCTGACAGTGCAGCACTCCCTCAGTACTGACCCTCTGACAGTGCAGCACTCCCTCAGTACTGACCCTCTGACAGTGCAGCACTCCCTCAGTACTGACCCTCTGACAGTGCAGCACTCCCTCAGTACTGACCCTCTGACAGTGCAGCACTCCCTCAGTACTGACCCTCTGACAGTGCAGCACTCCCTCAGTACTGACCCTCTGACAGTGCAGCACTCCCTCAGTACTGACCCTCTGACAGTGCAGCACTCCCTCAGTACTGACCCTCTGACAGTGCAGCACTCCCTCAGTACTGACCCTCTGACAGTGCAGCACTCCCTCAGTACTGACCCTCTGACAGTGCAGCACTCCCTCAGTACTGACCCTCTGACAGTGCAGCACTCCCTCAGTACTGACCCTCTGACAGTGCAGCACTCCCTCAGTACTGACCCTCTGACAGTGCAGCACTCCCTCAGTACTGACCCTCTGACAGTGCAGCACTCCCTCAGTACTGACCCTCTGACAGTGCAGCACTCCCTCAGTACTGACCCTCTGACAGTGCAGCACTCCCTCAGTACTGACCCTCTGACAGTGCAGCACTCCCTCAGTACTGACCCTCTGACAGTGCAGCACTCCCTCAGTACTGACCCTCTGACAGTGCAGCACTCCCTCAGTACTGACCCTCTGACAGTGCAGCACTCCCTCAGTACTGACCCTCTGACAGTGCAGCACTCCCTCAGTACTGACCCTCTGACAGTGCAGCACTCCCTCAGTACTGACCCTCTGACAGTGCAGCACTCCCTCAGTACTGACCCTCTGACAGTGCAGCACTCCCTCAGTACTGACCCTCTGACAGTGCAGCACTCCCTCAGTACTGACCCTCTGACAGTGCAGCACTCCCTCAGTACTGACCCTCTGACAGTGCAGCACTCCCTCAGTACTGACCCTCTGACAGTGCAGCACTCCCTCAGTACTGACCCTCTGACAGTGCAGCACTCCCTCAGTACTGACCCTCTGACAGTGCAGCACTCCCTCAGTACTGACCCTCTGACAGTGCAGCACTCCCTCAGTACTGACCCTCTGACAGTGCAGCACTCCCTCAGTACTGACCCTCTGACAGTGCAGCACTCCCTCAGTACTGACCCTCTGACAGTGCAGCACTCCCTCAGTACTGACCCTCTGACAGTGCAGCACTCCCTCAGTACTGACCCTCTGACAGTGCAGCACTCCCTCAGTACTGACCCTCTGACAGTGCAGCACTCCCTCAGTACTGACCCTCTGACAGTGCAGCACTCCCTCAGTACTGACCCTCTGACAGTGCAGCACTCCCTCAGTACTGACCCTCTGACAGTGCAGCACTCCCTCAGTACTGACCCTCTGACAGTGCAGCACTCCCTCAGTACTGACCCTCTGACAGTGCAGCACTCCCTCAGTACTGACCCTCTGACAGTGCAGCACTCCCTCAGTACTGACCCTCTGACAGTGCAGCACTCCCTCAGTACTGACCCTCTGACAGTGCAGCACTCCCTCAGTACTGACCCTCTGACAGTGCAGCACTCCCTCAGTACTGACCCTCTGACAGTGCAGCACTCCCTCAGTACTGACCCTCTGACAGTGCAGCACTCCCTCAGTACTGACCCTCTGACAGTGCAGCACTCCCTCAGTACTGACCCTCTGACAGTGCAGCACTCCCTCAGTACTGACCCTCTGACAGTGCAGCACTCCCTCAGTACTGACCCTCTGACAGTGCAGCACTCCCTCAGTACTGACCCTCTGACAGTGCAGCACTCCCTCAGTACTGACCCTCTGACAGTGCAGCACTCCCTCAGTACTGACCCTCTGACAGTGCAGCACTCCCTCAGTACTGACCCTCTGACAGTGCAGCACTCCCTCAGTACTGACCCTCTGACAGTGCAGCACTCCCTCAGTACTGACCCTCTGACAGTGCAGCACTCCCTCAGTACTGACCCTCTGACAGTGCAGCACTCCCTCAGTACTGACCCTCTGACAGTGCAGCACTCCCTCAGTACTGACCCTCTGACAGTGCAGCACTCCCTCAGTACTGACCCTCTGACAGTGCAGCACTCCCTCAGTACTGACCCTCTGACAGTGCAGCACTCCCTCAGTACTGACCCTCTGACAGTGCAGCACTCCCTCAGTACTGACCCTCTGACAGTGCAGCACTCCCTCAGTACTGACCCTCTGACAGTGCAGCACTCCCTCAGTACTGACCCTCTGACAGTGCAGCACTCCCTCAGTACTGACCCTCTGACAGTGCAGCACTCCCTCAGTACTGACCCTCTGACAGTGCAGCACTCCCTCAGTACTGACCCTCTGACAGTGCAGCACTCCCTCAGTACTGACCCTCTGACAGTGCAGCACTCCCTCAGTACTGACCCTCTGACAGTGCAGCACTCCCTCAGTACTGACCCTCTGACAGTGCAGCACTCCCTCAGTACTGACCCTCTGACAGTGCAGCACTCCCTCAGTACTGACCCTCTGACAGTGCAGCACTCCCTCAGTACTGACCCTCTGACAGTGCAGCACTCCCTCAGTACTGACCCTCTGACAGTGCAGCACTCCCTCAGTACTGACCCTCTGACAGTGCAGCACTCCCTCAGTACTGACCCTCTGACAGTGCAGCACTCCCTCAGTACTGACCCTCTGACAGTGCAGCACTCCCTCAGTACTGACCCTCTGACAGTGCAGCACTCCCTCAGTACTGACCCTCTGACAGTGCAGCACTCCCTCAGTACTGACCCTCTGACAGTGCAGCACTCCCTCAGTACTGACCCTCTGACAGTGCAGCACTCCCTCAGTACTGACCCTCTGACAGTGCAGCACTCCCTCAGTACTGACCCTCTGACAGTGCAGCACTCCCTCAGTACTGACCCTCTGACAGTGCAGCACTCCCTCAGTACTGACCCTCTGACAGTGCAGCACTCCCTCAGTACTGACCCTCTGACAGTGCAGCACTCCCTCAGTACTGACCCTCTGACAGTGCAGCACTCCCTCAGTACTGACCCTCTGACAGTGCAGCACTCCCTCAGTACTGACCCTCTGACAGTGCAGCACTCCCTCAGTACTGACCCTCTGACAGTGCAGCACTCCCTCAGTACTGACCCTCTGACAGTGCAGCACTCCCTCAGTACTGACCCTCTGACAGTGCAGCACTCCCTCAGTACTGACCCTCTGACAGTGCAGCACTCCCTCAGTACTGACCCTCTGACAGTGCAGCACTCCCTCAGTACTGACCCTCTGACAGTGCAGCACTCCCTCAGTACTGACCCTCTGACAGTGCAGCACTCCCTCAGTACTGACCCTCTGACAGTGCAGCACTCCCTCAGTACTGACCCTCTGACAGTGCAGCACTCCCTCAGTACTGACCCTCTGACAGTGCAGCACTCCCTCAGTACTGACCCTCTGACAGTGCAGCACTCCCTCAGTACTGACCCTCTGACAGTGCAGCACTCCCTCAGTACTGACCCTCTGACAGTGCAGCACTCCCTCAGTACTGACCCTCTGACAGTGCAGCACTCCCTCAGTACTGACCCTCTGACAGTGCAGCACTCCCTCAGTACTGACCCTCTGACAGTGCAGCACTCCCTCAGTACTGACCCTCTGACAGTGCAGCACTCCCTCAGTACTGACCCTCTGACAGTGCAGCACTCCCTCAGTACTGACCCTCTGACAGTGCAGCACTCCCTCAGTACTGACCCTCTGACAGTGCAGCACTCCCTCAGTACTGACCCTCTGACAGTGCAGCACTCCCTCAGTACTGACCCTCTGACAGTGCAGCACTCCCTCAGTACTGACCCTCTGACAGTGCAGCACTCCCTCAGTACTGACCCTCTGACAGTGCAGCACTCCCTCAGTACTGACCCTCTGACAGTGCAGCACTCCCTCAGTACTGACCCTCTGACAGTGCAGCACTCCCTCAGTACTGACCCTCTGACAGTGCAGCACTCCCTCAGTACTGACCCTCTGACAGTGCAGCACTCCCTCAGTACTGACCCTCTGACAGTGCAGCACTCCCTCAGTACTGACCCTCTGACAGTGCAGCACTCCCTCAGTACTGACCCTCTGACAGTGCAGCACTCCCTCAGTACTGACCCTCTGACAGTGCAGCACTCCCTCAGTACTGACCCTCTGACAGTGCAGCACTCCCTCAGTACTGACCCTCTGACAGTGCAGCACTCCCTCAGTACTGACCCTCTGACAGTGCAGCACTCCCTCAGTACTGACCCTCTGACAGTGCAGCACTCCCTCAGTACTGACCCTCTGACAGTGCAGCACTCCCTCAGTACTGACCCTCTGACAGTGCAGCACTCCCTCAGTACTGACCCTCTGACAGTGCAGCACTCCCTCAGTACTGACCCTCTGACAGTGCAGCACTCCCTCAGTACTGACCCTCTGACAGTGCAGCACTCCCTCAGTACTGACCCTCTGACAGTGCAGCACTCCCTCAGTACTGACCCTCTGACAGTGCAGCACTCCCTCAGTACTGACCCTCTGACAGTGCAGCACTCCCTCAGTACTGACCCTCTGACAGTGCAGCACTCCCTCAGTACTGACCCTCTGACAGTGCAGCACTCCCTCAGTACTGACCCTCTGACAGTGCAGCACTCCCTCAGTACTGACCCTCTGACAGTGCAGCACTCCCTCAGTACTGACCCTCTGACAGTGCAGCACTCCCTCAGTACTGACCCTCTGACAGTGCAGCACTCCCTCAGTACTGACCCTCTGACAGTGCAGCACTCCCTCAGTACTGACCCTCTGACAGTGCAGCACTCCCTCAGTACTGACCCTCTGACAGTGCAGCACTCCCTCAGTACTGACCCTCTGACAGTGCAGCACTCCCTCAGTACTGACCCTCTGACAGTGCAGCACTCCCTCAGTACTGACCCTCTGACAGTGCAGCACTCCCTCAGTACTGACCCTCTGACAGTGCAGCACTCCCTCAGTACTGACCCTCTGACAGTGCAGCACTCCCTCAGTACTGACCCTCTGACAGTGCAGCACTCCCTCAGTACTGACCCTCTGACAGTGCAGCACTCCCTCAGTACTGACCCTCTGACAGTGCAGCACTCCCTCAGTACTGACCCTCTGACAGTGCAGCACTCCCTCAGTACTGACCCTCTGACAGTGCAGCACTCCCTCAGTACTGACCCTCTGACAGTGCAGCACTCCCTCAGTACTGACCCTCTGACAGTGCAGCACTCCCTCAGTACTGACCCTCTGACAGTGCAGCACTCCCTCAGTACTGACCCTCTGACAGTGCAGCACTCCCTCAGTACTGACCCTCTGACAGTGCAGCACTCCCTCAGTACTGACCCTCTGACAGTGCAGCACTCCCTCAGTACTGACCCTCTGACAGTGCAGCACTCCCTCAGTACTGACCCTCTGACAGTGCAGCACTCCCTCAGTACTGACCCTCTGACAGTGCAGCACTCCCTCAGTACTGACCCTCTGACAGTGCAGCACTCCCTCAGTACTGACCCTCTGACAGTGCAGCACTCCCTCAGTACTGACCCTCTGACAGTGCAGCACTCCCTCAGTACTGACCCTCTGACAGTGCAGCACTCCCTCAGTACTGACCCTCTGACAGTGCAGCACTCCCTCAGTACTGACCCTCTGACAGTGCAGCACTCCCTCAGTACTGACCCTCTGACAGTGCAGCACTCCCTCAGTACTGACCCTCTGACAGTGCAGCACTCCCTCAGTACTGACCCTCTGACAGTGCAGCACTCCCTCAGTACTGACCCTCTGACAGTGCAGCACTCCCTCAGTACTGACCCTCTGACAGTGCAGCACTCCCTCAGTACTGACCCTCTGACAGTGCAGCACTCCCTCAGTACTGACCCTCTGACAGTGCAGCACTCCCTCAGTACTGACCCTCTGACAGTGCAGCACTCCCTCAGTACTGACCCTCTGACAGTGCAGCACTCCCTCAGTACTGACCCTCTGACAGTGCAGCACTCCCTCAGTACTGACCCTCTGACAGTGCAGCACTCCCTCAGTACTGACCCTCTGACAGTGCAGCACTCCCTCAGTACTGACCCTCTGACAGTGCAGCACTCCCTCAGTACTGACCCTCTGACAGTGCAGCACTCCCTCAGTACTGACCCTCTGACAGTGCAGCACTCCCTCAGTACTGACCCTCTGACAGTGCAGCACTCCCTCAGTACTGACCCTCTGACAGTGCAGCACTCCCTCAGTACTGACCCTCTGACAGTGCAGCACTCCCTCAGTACTGACCCTCTGACAGTGCAGCACTCCCTCAGTACTGACCCTCTGACAGTGCAGCACTCCCTCAGTACTGACCCTCTGACAGTGCAGCACTCCCTCAGTACTGACCCTCTGACAGTGCAGCACTCCCTCAGTACTGACCCTCTGACAGTGCAGCACTCCCTCAGTACTGACCCTCTGACAGTGCAGCACTCCCTCAGTACTGACCCTCTGACAGTGCAGCACTCCCTCAGTACTGACCCTCTGACAGTGCAGCACTCCCTCAGTACTGACCCTCTGACAGTGCAGCACTCCCTCAGTACTGACCCTCTGACAGTGCAGCACTCCCTCAGTACTGACCCTCTGACAGTGCAGCACTCCCTCAGTACTGACCCTCTGACAGTGCAGCACTCCCTCAGTACTGACCCTCTGACAGTGCAGCACTCCCTCAGTACTGACCCTCTGACAGTGCAGCACTCCCTCAGTACTGACCCTCTGACAGTGCAGCACTCCCTCAGTACTGACCCTCTGACAGTGCAGCACTCCCTCAGTACTGACCCTCTGACAGTGCAGCACTCCCTCAGTACTGACCCTCTGACAGTGCAGCACTCCCTCAGTACTGACCCTCTGACAGTGCAGCACTCCCTCAGTACTGACCCTCTGACAGTGCAGCACTCCCTCAGTACTGACCCTCTGACAGTGCAGCACTCCCTCAGTACTGACCCTCTGACAGTGCAGCACTCCCTCAGTACTGACCCTCTGACAGTGCAGCACTCCCTCAGTACTGACCCTCTGACAGTGCAGCACTCCCTCAGTACTGACCCTCTGACAGTGCAGCACTCCCTCAGTACTGACCCTCTGACAGTGCAGCACTCCCTCAGTACTGACCCTCTGACAGTGCAGCACTCCCTCAGTACTGACCCTCTGACAGTGCAGCACTCCCTCAGTACTGACCCTCTGACAGTGCAGCACTCCCTCAGTACTGACCCTCTGACAGTGCAGCACTCCCTCAGTACTGACCCTCTGACAGTGCAGCACTCCCTCAGTACTGACCCTCTGACAGTGCAGCACTCCCTCAGTACTGACCCTCTGACAGTGCAGCACTCCCTCAGTACTGACCCTCTGACAGTGCAGCACTCCCTCAGTACTGACCCTCTGACAGTGCAGCACTCCCTCAGTACTGACCCTCTGACAGTGCAGCACTCCCTCAGTACTGACCCTCTGACAGTGCAGCACTCCCTCAGTACTGACCCTCTGACAGTGCAGCACTCCCTCAGTACTGACCCTCTGACAGTGCAGCACTCCCTCAGTACTGACCCTCTGACAGTGCAGCACTCCCTCAGTACTGACCCTCTGACAGTGCAGCACTCCCTCAGTACTGACCCTCTGACAGTGCAGCACTCCCTCAGTACTGACCCTCTGACAGTGCAGCACTCCCTCAGTACTGACCCTCTGACAGTGCAGCACTCCCTCAGTACTGACCCTCTGACAGTGCAGCACTCCCTCAGTACTGACCCTCTGACAGTGCAGCACTCCCTCAGTACTGACCCTCTGACAGTGCAGCACTCCCTCAGTACTGACCCTCTGACAGTGCAGCACTCCCTCAGTACTGACCCTCTGACAGTGCAGCACTCCCTCAGTACTGACCCTCTGACAGTGCAGCACTCCCTCAGTACTGACCCTCTGACAGTGCAGCACTCCCTCAGTACTGACCCTCTGACAGTGCAGCACTCCCTCAGTACTGACCCTCTGACAGTGCAGCACTCCCTCAGTACTGACCCTCTGACAGTGCAGCACTCCCTCAGTACTGACCCTCTGACAGTGCAGCACTCCCTCAGTACTGACCCTCTGACAGTGCAGCACTCCCTCAGTACTGACCCTCTGACAGTGCAGCACTCCCTCAGTACTGACCCTCTGACAGTGCAGCACTCCCTCAGTACTGACCCTCTGACAGTGCAGCACTCCCTCAGTACTGACCCTCTGACAGTGCAGCACTCCCTCAGTACTGACCCTCTGACAGTGCAGCACTCCCTCAGTACTGACCCTCTGACAGTGCAGCACTCCCTCAGTACTGACCCTCTGACAGTGCAGCACTCCCTCAGTACTGACCCTCTGACAGTGCAGCACTCCCTCAGTACTGACCCTCTGACAGTGCAGCACTCCCTCAGTACTGACCCTCTGACAGTGCAGCACTCCCTCAGTACTGACCCTCTGACAGTGCAGCACTCCCTCAGTACTGACCCTCTGACAGTGCAGCACTCCCTCAGTACTGACCCTCTGACAGTGCAGCACTCCCTCAGTACTGACCCTCTGACAGTGCAGCACTCCCTCAGTACTGACCCTCTGACAGTGCAGCACTCCCTCAGTACTGACCCTCTGACAGTGCAGCACTCCCTCAGTACTGACCCTCTGACAGTGCAGCACTCCCTCAGTACTGACCCTCTGACAGTGCAGCACTCCCTCAGTACTGACCCTCTGACAGTGCAGCACTCCCTCAGTACTGACCCTCTGACAGTGCAGCACTCCCTCAGTACTGACCCTCTGACAGTGCAGCACTCCCTCAGTACTGACCCTCTGACAGTGCAGCACTCCCTCAGTACTGACCCTCTGACAGTGCAGCACTCCCTCAGTACTGACCCTCTGACAGTGCAGCACTCCCTCAGTACTGACCCTCTGACAGTGCAGCACTCCCTCAGTACTGACCCTCTGACAGTGCAGCACTCCCTCAGTACTGACCCTCTGACAGTGCAGCACTCCCTCAGTACTGACCCTCTGACAGTGCAGCACTCCCTCAGTACTGACCCTCTGACAGTGCAGCACTCCCTCAGTACTGACCCTCTGACAGTGCAGCACTCCCTCAGTACTGACCCTCTGACAGTGCAGCACTCCCTCAGTACTGACCCTCTGACAGTGCAGCACTCCCTCAGTACTGACCCTCTGACAGTGCAGCACTCCCTCAGTACTGACCCTCTGACAGTGCAGCACTCCCTCAGTACTGACCCTCTGACAGTGCAGCACTCCCTCAGTACTGACCCTCTGACAGTGCAGCACTCCCTCAGTACTGACCCTCTGACAGTGCAGCACTCCCTCAGTACTGACCCTCTGACAGTGCAGCACTCCCTCAGTACTGACCCTCTGACAGTGCAGCACTCCCTCAGTACTGACCCTCTGACAGTGCAGCACTCCCTCAGTACTGACCCTCTGACAGTGCAGCACTCCCTCAGTACTGACCCTCTGACAGTGCAGCACTCCCTCAGTACTGACCCTCTGACAGTGCAGCACTCCCTCAGTACTGACCCTCTGACAGTGCAGCACTCCCTCAGTACTGACCCTCTGACAGTGCAGCACTCCCTCAGTACTGACCCTCTGACAGTGCAGCACTCCCTCAGTACTGACCCTCTGACAGTGCAGCACTCCCTCAGTACTGACCCTCTGACAGTGCAGCACTCCCTCAGTACTGACCCTCTGACAGTGCAGCACTCCCTCAGTACTGACCCTCTGACAGTGCAGCACTCCCTCAGTACTGACCCTCTGACAGTGCAGCACTCCCTCAGTACTGACCCTCTGACAGTGCAGCACTCCCTCAGTACTGACCCTCTGACAGTGCAGCACTCCCTCAGTACTGACCCTCTGACAGTGCAGCACTCCCTCAGTACTGACCCTCTGACAGTGCAGCACTCCCTCAGTACTGACCCTCTGACAGTGCAGCACTCCCTCAGTACTGACCCTCTGACAGTGCAGCACTCCCTCAGTACTGACCCTCTGACAGTGCAGCACTCCCTCAGTACTGACCCTCTGACAGTGCAGCACTCCCTCAGTACTGACCCTCTGACAGTGCAGCACTCCCTCAGTACTGACCCTCTGACAGTGCAGCACTCCCTCAGTACTGACCCTCTGACAGTGCAGCACTCCCTCAGTACTGACCCTCTGACAGTGCAGCACTCCCTCAGTACTGACCCTCTGACAGTGCAGCACTCCCTCAGTACTGACCCTCTGACAGTGCAGCACTCCCTCAGTACTGACCCTCTGACAGTGCAGCACTCCCTCAGTACTGACCCTCTGACAGTGCAGCACTCCCTCAGTACTGACCCTCTGACAGTGCAGCACTCCCTCAGTACTGACCCTCTGACAGTGCAGCACTCCCTCAGTACTGACCCTCTGACAGTGCAGCACTCCCTCAGTACTGACCCTCTGACAGTGCAGCACTCCCTCAGTACTGACCCTCTGACAGTGCAGCACTCCCTCAGTACTGACCCTCTGACAGTGCAGCACTCCCTCAGTACTGACCCTCTGACAGTGCAGCACTCCCTCAGTACTGACCCTCTGACAGTGCAGCACTCCCTCAGTACTGACCCTCTGACAGTGCAGCACTCCCTCAGTACTGACCCTCTGACAGTGCAGCACTCCCTCAGTACTGACCCTCTGACAGTGCAGCACTCCCTCAGTACTGACCCTCTGACAGTGCAGCACTCCCTCAGTACTGACCCTCTGACAGTGCAGCACTCCCTCAGTACTGACCCTCTGACAGTGCAGCACTCCCTCAGTACTGACCCTCTGACAGTGCAGCACTCCCTCAGTACTGACCCTCTGACAGTGCAGCACTCCCTCAGTACTGACCCTCTGACAGTGCAGCACTCCCTCAGTACTGACCCTCTGACAGTGCAGCACTCCCTCAGTACTGACCCTCTGACAGTGCAGCACTCCCTCAGTACTGACCCTCTGACAGTGCAGCACTCCCTCAGTACTGACCCTCTGACAGTGCAGCACTCCCTCAGTACTGACCCTCTGACAGTGCAGCACTCCCTCAGTACTGACCCTCCGACAGTGCAGCACTCCCTCACTACTGACACTCTGACAGTGCTGAACTCCCTCAATACTGACCCTCTGACAGTGCAGCACTCCCTCAGTACTGACCCTCTGACAGTGCAGCACTCCCTCAGTTCTGACCTTCTGACAGTGCAGCACTCCCTCAGTACTGACCCTCTGACAGTGCAGCACTCCCTCAATACTGACCCTCTGACAGTGTAGCACTCCCTCAGTACTGACTCTCTGACAGTGCAGCACTCCCTCAGTACTGACCCTCTGACAGTGTAGCGCTCCCTCAGTACTGACCCTCGGACAGTGCAGCACTCCCTCAGTACTGACCCTCTGACAGTGCAGCACTCCCTCAGTACTGAACCTCTGATAGTGCAGCACTCCCTCATTACTGACCCTCCGACAGTACAGCACTCCCTCATTACTCACCCTCTGTCAGTGCAGCACTCCCTTAATACTGACCCTCTGACAGTGCAGCACTCCCTCATTACTGACCCTCTGACAGTGCAGCACTCCCTCAGTACTGACCCTCTGACAGTGCAGCACTCCCTCCGTACTTACCCTCTGACAGTGCAGCACTCCCTCATTACTGACCCTCTGACAGTGCAGCACTCCCTCAGTACTGACCCTCTGACAGTGCAGCACTCCCTCAGTACTGACTCTCTGACAGTGCAGCATTCCCTCAGTACTGACCCTCTGACAGTGCAGCACTCCCTCAATACTGACACTCTGACAGTGCAGCACTCCCTCAGTACTGACCCTCTGACAGTGCAGCACTCCCTCAGTACTGACCCTCTGACAGTGCAGCACTCCCTCAGTACTGACACTCTGACAGTGCAGCACTCCCTCAGTACTGACCCTCTGACAGTGCAGCGTTCCCTCAGTACTGACCCTCTGACAGTGCAGCACTCCCTCAGTACTGACGCTCTGACAGTGCAGCACTCCCTCAGTACTGACCCTCTGACAGTGTAGCACTCCCTCAGTACTGATCCCCTGACAGTGCAGCACTCCCTCAGTACTGACCTCTGACAGTGCAGCACTCCCTCAGTACTGACCCTCTGACAGTGCAGCACTCCCTCAGTACTGACCCTCCGACAGTGCAGCACTCCCTCATTACTGACACCTCTGACAGTGCAGCACTCCCTCAGTACTGAACCTCTGACAGTGCAGTGCTCACTCATTACTGACCCTCTGACAGTGCAGCACTCCCTCAGTACTGAACCTCCGAAAGTGAAGCACTCCCTCAGTACTGACCCTCTGACAGAGCAGCACTGCGTCAGTACTGACCCTCTGACAGTGCAGCACTCAGTCAGTACTGACCCTCTGACAGTGCAGCATTCCCTCAGTACTGACCCTCTGACAGTGCAGCACTCCCTTAGTACTGACCCTCTGACAGTGCAGCACTCCCTCAGTACTGACCCTCTGACAGTGCAGCACTCCCTCAGTACTGACCCTCTGACAGTGCAGCACTCCCTCAGTACTGACCCTCTGACAGTGCAGCACTCCCTCAGTACTGACACTCTGACAGTGCAGCACTCCCTCAGTACTGACCCTCTGACTGTGCAGCGCTACCTCAGTACTGACCCTCTGACAGTGTAGCACTCCCTCAGTACTGACCCTCTGACAGTGCAGCACTCCCTCAGTACTGACCCTCTGACAGTGCAGCACTCCCTCAGTACTGACCCTCTGACAGTGCAGCACTCCCTCAGTACTGAACCTCTGATAGTGCAGCACTCCCTCATTACTGACCCTCCGACAGTGCAGCACTCCCTCATTACTCACCCTCTGTCAGTGCAGCGCTCCCTCATACTGACCCTCTGACAGTGCAGCACTCCCTCATTACTGACCCTCTGACAGTGCAGCACTCCCTCAGTACTGACCCTCTGACAGTGCAGCACTCCCTCAGTACTTACCCTCTGACAGTGCAGCACTCCCTCAGTACTGACTCTCTGACAGTGCAGCACTCCCTCATTACTGACCCTCTGACAGTGCAGCACTCCCTCATTACTGACTCTCTGACAGTGCAGCACTCCCTCAGTACTGACCCTCTGACAGTGCAGCACTCCCTCACTACTGACACTCCGAAATTGCAGCACTCCCTCATTACTGGCCCGCTGACAGTGCAGCACTCCCTCAGTACTGACCCTCTGACAGTGCAGCACTCCCTCAGTACTGACACTCTGACAGTGCAGCACTCCCTCAGTACTGACCCTCTGACAGTGCAGCACTCCCTCAGTACTGACCCTCTGACAGTGCAGCACTCCCTCAGTACTGACACTCTGACAGTGCAGCACTCCCTCAGTACTGACCCTGTTATTGTGCAGCGCTACCTCAGTATTGACCCTCTGACAGTGTAGCACTCCCTCAGTACTGACTCTCTGACAGTGCAGCACTCCCTCAGTACTGAACCTCTGACAGTGTAGCGCTCCCTCAGTACTGACCCTCTGACAGTGCAGCACTCCCTCAGTACTAACCCTCTGACAGTGCGGCACTCCCTCAGTACTGACCCTCTGACAGTGCAGCACTCCCTCGGTACTGATCCTCTGATAGTGCAGCACTCCCTCAGTACTGATCCTCTGATAGTGCAGCACTCCCTCATTACTCACCCTCTGTCAGTGCAGCGCTCCCTCATTACTGACACTGTGACAGTGCACCACTCCCTCATTACTGATCCTCTGATAGTGCAGCACTCCCTCATTACTGACCCTCTGACAGTGCAGCACTCCCTCAGTACTGACCCTCTGACAGTGCAGCACTCCCTCAATACTGACCCTCTGACAGTGCAGCACTCCCTCATTACTGACCCTCTGACAGTGCAGCACTCCCTCAGTACTGACCCTCTGACAGTGCAGCACTCCCTCAGTACTGACCCTCTGACAGTGCAGCACTCCCTCAGTACTGACCCTCTGACAGTGCAGCACTCCCTCAGTACTGACCCTCTGACAGTGCAGCACTCCCTCAGTACTGACCCTCTGACAGTGCAGCACTCCCTCAGTACTGACCTCTGACAGTGCAGCACTCCCTCAGTACTGACCCTCTGACAGTGCAGCACTCCCTCAGTACTGACCCTCTGACAGTGCAGCACTCCCTCAGTACTGACCCTCTGACAGTGCAGCACTCCCTCAGTACTGACACTCTGACAGTGCAGCACTCCCTCAGTACTGACCCTCTGACAGTGCAGCACTCCCTCAGTACTGACCCTCTGACAGTGCAGCACTCCCTCAGTACTGACCCTCTGACAGTGCAGCACTCCCTCATTACTGACCCTCTGACAGTGCAGCACTCCCTCAGTACTGACCCTCTGACAGTGCAGCACTCCCTCATTACTGACCCTCTGACAGTGCAGCACTCCCTCAGTACTGACCCTCTGACAGTGCAGCACTCCCTCAGTACTGATCCTCTGATAGTGCAGCACTCCCTCAGTACTGACCCTCTGACAGTGCAGCACTCCCTCAGTACTGACCCTCTGACAGTGCAGCACTCCCTCAGTACTGACACTCTGACAGTGCAGCACTCCCTCAGTACTGACCTCTGATAGTGCAGCACTCCCTCAGTACTGACCCTCTTACAGTGCAGCACTCCCTCAGTACTGACCCTCTGACAGTGCAGCACTCCCTCAGTACTGACCCTCTGACAGTGCAGCACTCCCTCAGTACTGACCCTCTGACAGTGCAGCACTCCCTCAGTACTGACCCTCTGACAGTGCAGCACTCCCTCAGTACTGACCCTCTGACAGTGCAGCACTCCCTCAGTACTGACCCTCTGACAGTGCAGCACTCCCTCAGTAGTGAACGTTTGACAGTGCAGCACTCCCTCAGTACTGACCCTCTGACAGTGCAGCACTCCCTCATTACTGACACTCTGACAGTGCAGCACTCCCTCATTACTGACCCTCTGACAGTGCAGCACTCCCTCATTACTGACCCTCTGACAGTGCAGCACTCCCTCATTACTGACACTCTGACAGTGCAGCACTCCCTCATTACTGACCCTCTGACAGTGCAGCACTCCCTCATTACTGACCCTCGACAGTGCAGCACTCCCTCATTACTGACCCTCTGACAGTGCAGCACTCCCTCATTACTGACCCTCTGACAGTGCAGCACTCCCTCATTACTGACCCTCTGACAGTGCAGCACTCCCTCAGTACTGACCCTCTGACAGTGCAGCACTCCCTCAGTACTGACCCTCTGACAGTGCAGCACTCCCTCATTACTGACCCTCTGACAGTGCAGCACTCCCTCAGTACTGACCCTCTGACAGTGCAGCACTCCCTCAGTACTGACCCTCTGACTGTGCAGCGCTACCTCAGTATTGACCCTCTGACAGTGTAGCACTCCCTCAGTACTGACTCTCTGACAGTGCAGCACTCCCTCAGTACTGACCCTCTGACAGTGTAGCGCTCCCTCAGTACTGACCCTCGGACAGTGCAGCACTCCCTCAGTACTGACCCTCTGACAGTGCAGCACTCCCTCGGTACTGAACCTCTGATAGTGCAGCACTCCCTCATTACTGACCCTCCGACAGTGCAGCACTCCCTCATTACTCACCCTCTGTCAGTGCAGCACTCCCTTAATACTGACCCTCTGACAGTGCAGCACTCCCTCATTACTGACCCTCTGACAGTGCAGCACTCCCTCAGTACTGACCCTCTGACAGTGCAGCACTCCCTCGGTACTTACCCTCTGACAGTGCAGCACTCCCTCATTACTGACCCTCCGACAGTGCAGCACTCCCTCAGTACTGACCCTCTGACAGTGCAGCACTCCCTCAGTACTGACTCTCTGACAGTGCAGCATTCCCTCAGTACCGACCCTCTGACAGTGCAGCACTCCCTCATTACTGACTCTCTGACAGTGCAGCATTCCCTCAGTACTGACCCTCCGACAGTGCAGCACTCCCTCATTACTGACCCTCTGACAGTGCAGCACTCCCTCATTACTGAGCCTCTGACAGTGCAGCACTCCCTCAATACTGACCCTCCGACAGTGCAGCACTCCCTCATTACTGACACTCTGACAGTGCACCACTCCCTCATTACTGATCCTCTGATAGTGCAGCACTCCCTCAGTACTGACCCTCTGACAGTAGAGCACTCCCTCAGTACTGTCCCTCTGACAGTGCAGCACTCCCTCAGTACTGACCCTCTGACAGTGCAGCACTCCCTCAATACTGACACTCTGACAGTGCAGCACTCCCTCAGTACTGACCCTCTGACTGTGCAGCGCTACCTCAGTACTGACCCTCTGACAGTGTAGCACTCCCTCAGTACTGACTCTCTGACAGTGCTGCACTCCCTCAGTACTGACCCTCTGACAGTGTAGCGCTCCCTCAGTACTGACCCTCTGACAGTGTAGCACTCCCTCAGTACTGACTCTCTGACAGTGCAGCACTCCCTCAGTTCTGATCCTCTGATAGTGCAGCACTCCCTCATTACTGACCCTCTGACAGTGCATCACTCCCTCATTACTCACCCTCTGTCAGTGCAGCACTCCCTTAATACTGACCCTCTGACAGTGCAGCACTCCCTCATTACTGACCCTCTGACATTGCAGCACTCCCTCGGTACTTACCCTCTGACAGTGCAGCACTCCCTCAGTACTGAACCTCTGACAGTGCAGCACTCCCTCAGTACTGACCCTCTGACAGTAGATCACTCCCTCAGTACAGACCCTCTGACAGTGCAGCACTCCCTCAGTACTGACCCTCTGACAGTGCAGCACTCCCTCAGTACTGACCCTCTGACTGTGCAGCGCTACCTCAGTATTGACCCTCTGACAGAGTAGCACTCCCTCAGTACTGACTCTCTGACAGTGCAGCACTCCCTCAGTACTGACCCTCTGACAGTGTAGCGCTCCCTCAGTACTGACCCTCTGACAGTGCAGCACTCCCTCAGTACTAACCCTCTGACAGTGCGGCACTCCCTCATTACTCACCCTCTGTCAGTGCAGCGCTCCCTCAGTACTGACCCTCTGACAGTGCAGCACTCCCTTAATACTGACCCTCTGACAGTGCAGCACTTCCTCATTACTGACCCTCTGACAGTGCAGCACTCCCTCGGTACTTACCCTCTGACAGTGCAGCACTCCCTCATTACTGACCCTCCGACAGTGCAGCACTCCCTTAGTCCTGACCCTCTGACAGTGCAGCTATCCCTCAATACTGACGCTCCGACAGTGCAGCATTCCCTCAGTACTGACCCTCTGACAGTGCAGCACTCCCTCATTACTGACTCTCTGACAGTGCAGCATTCCCTCAGTACTGACCCTCCGACAGTGCAGCACTCCCTCATTACTGACCCTCTGACAGTGCTGCACTCCCTCATTACTCACCCTCTGTCAGTGCAGCGCTCCATCAGTACTGACCCTCTGACAGTGCAGCACTCCCTTAATACTGACCCTCTGACAGTGCAGCACTCCCTCATTACTGACCCTCTGACAGTGCAGCACTCCCTCGGTACTTACCCTCTGACAGTGCAGCACTCCCTCATTACTGACCCTCCGACAGTGCAGCACTCCCTTAATCCTGACCCTCTGACAGTGCAGCACTCCCTCAGTACTGACGCTCCGACAGTGCAGCATTCCCTCAGTACTGACCCTCTGACAGTGCAGCACTCCCTCATTACTGACTCTCTGACAGTGCAGCCTTCCCTCAGTACTGACCCTCCGACAGTGCAGCACTCCCTCATTACTGACCCTCTGACAGTGCAGCACTCCCTCATTACTGATCCTCTGATAGTGCAGCACTCCCTTATTACTGAGCCTCTGACAGTGCAGCACTCCCTCAATACTGACCCTCCGACAGTGCAGCACTCCCTCATTACTCACCCTCTGTCAGTGCAGCACTCCCTTAATACTGACCCTCTGACAGTGCAGCACTCCCTCATTACTGACCCTCTGACAGTGCAGCACTCCCTCAGTACTGACCCTCTGACAGTGCAGCACTCCCTCGGTACTTACCCTCTGACAGTGCAGCACTCCCTCATTACTGACCCTCTGACAGTGCAGCACTCCCTCAGTACTGACCCTCTGACAGTGCAGCACTCCCTCAGTACTGACTCTCTGACAGTGCAGCACTCCCTCGGTACTTACCCTCTGACAGTGCAGCACTCCCTCATTACTGACCCTCCGACAGTGCAGCACTCCCTCATTACTGACCCTCTGACAGTGCAGCAGTCCCTCAGTACTGACCCTCTGACAGCGCAGCACTCCCTCAGTACTGACCCTCTGACAGTGCAGCACTCCCTCATTACTGACCCTCCGACAGTGCAGCACTCCCTCAGTACTGACCCTCTGACAGTGCAGCACTCCCTCATTACTGACCCTCTGACAGTGCAGCACTCCCTCAGTACTGACCCTCTGACTGTGCAGTGCTACCTCAGTATTGACCCTCTGACAGAGTAGCACTCCCTCAGTACTGACTCTCTGACAGTGCAGCACTCCCTCAGTACTGACCCTCTGACAGTGTAGCGCTCCCTCAGTACTGACCCTCTGACAGTGCAGCACTCCCTCAGTACTAACCCTCTGACAGTGCGGCACTCCCTCATTACTCACCCTCTGTCAGTGCAGCGCTCCCTCAGTACTGACCCTCTGACAGTGCAGCACTCCCTTAATACTGACCCTCTGACAGTGCAGCACTTCCTCATTACTGACCCTCTGACAGTGCAGCACTCCCTCGGTACTTACCCTCTGACAGTGCAGCACTCCCTCATTACTGACCCTCCGACAGTGCAGCACTCCCTTAGTCCTGACCCTCTGACAGTGCAGCACTCCCTCAATACTGACGCTCCGACAGTGCAGCATTCCCTCAGTACTGACCCTCTGACAGTGCAGCACTCCCTCATTACTGACTCTCTGACAGTGCAGCATTCCCTCAGTACTGACCCTCCGACAGTGCAGCACTCCCTCATTACTGACCCTCTGACAGTGCTGCACTCCCTCATTACTCACCCTCTGTCAGTGCAGCGCTCCATTAGTACTGACCCTCTGACAGTGCAGCACTCCCTTAATACTGACCCTCTGACAGTGCAGCACTCCCTCATTACTGACCCTCTGACAGTGCAGCACTCCCTCGGTACTTACCCTCTGACAGTGCAGCACTCCCTCATTACTGACCCTCCGACAGTGCAGCACTCCCTTAATCCTGACCCTCTGACAGTGCAGCACTCCCTCAGTACTGACGCTCCGACAGTGCAGCATTCCCTCAGTACTGACCCTCTGACAGTGCAGCACTCCCTCATTACTGACTCTCTGACAGTGCAGCCTTCCCTCAGTACTGACCCTCTGACAGTGCAGCACTCCCTCATTACTGATCCTCTGATAGTGCAGCACTCCCTCATTACTGAGCCTCTGACAGTGCAGCACTCCCTCAATACTGACCCTCCGACAGTGCAGCACTCCCTCATTACTCACCCTCTGTCAGTGCAGCACTCCCTTAATACTGACCCTCTGACAGTGCAGCACTCCCTCATTACTGACCCTCTGACAGTGCAGCACTCCCTCAGTACTGACCCTCTGACAGTGCAGCACTCCCTCGGTACTTACCCTCTGACAGTGCAGCACTCCCTCATTACTGACCCTCTGACAGTGCAGCACTCCCTCAGTACTGACCCTCTGACAGTGCAGCACTCCCTCAGTACTGACTCTCTGACAGTGCAGCACTCCCTCGGTACTTACCCTCTGACAGTGCAGCACTCCCTCAGTACTGACCCTCTGACTGTGCAGCGCTCCCTCATTACTGACCCTCTGACAGTGCAGCACTCCCTCATTACTGACCCTCTGACAGTGCAGCACTCCCTCATTACTGACCCTCTGACAGTGCAGCAGTCCCTCAGTACTGACCCTCTGACAGCGCAGCACTCCCTCGGTACTGACCCTCTGACAGTGCAGCACTCCCTCATTACTGACCCTCCGACAGTGCAGCACTCCCTCAGTACTGACCCTCTGACAGTGCAGCACTCCCTCATTACTGACCCTCTGACAGTGCAGCACTCCCTCAGTACTGACTCTCTGACAGTGCAGCACTCCCTCAGTACTGACCCTCTGACTGTGCAGCGCTACCTCAGCCCTGACCCTCTGACAGTGCCGCACTCCCTCATTACTGACCCTCTGACAGTGCAGCACTCCCTCATTACTGACCCTCTGACAGTGCAGCACTCCCTCAATACTGACCCTCTGACAGTACAGCACTCCCTCAGTACTGACCCTCTGACAGTGCAGCACTCCCTCAGTACTGACCCTCTGACAGTACAGCACTCCCTCAATACTGACCCTCTGACAGTGCAGCGCTCCCTCAGTACTGACCCTCTGACAGTGCATCACTCCCTCAATACTGACCCTCTGACAGTACAGCACTCCCTCAGTACTGACCCTCTGACAGTGCAGCACTCCCTCAGTACTGACCCTCTGACAGTACAGCCCTTCCTCAGTACTGACCCTCTGACAGTGCAGCACTCCCTCAGTACTGAACCTCTGACAGTGCAGTGCCCCCTCAGTACTGACCCTCTGACAGTGCATCACTCCCTCAATACTGACCCTCTGACAGTACAGCACTCCCTCAGTACTGACCCTCTGACAGTGCAGCACTCCCTCAGTACTGACCATCTGACAGTGCAGCACTCCCTCAGTACTGACCCTCTGACAGTGCAGCACTCCCTCAGTACTTACCCTCTGACAGTGCAGCACTCCCTCAGTACTGACCCTCTGACAGTGCAGCTCTCCCTCAGTACTGACAATCTGACAGTGCAGCACTCCCTCAGTACTGACCCTCTGACAGTGCAGCACTCCCTCAGTACTTACCCTCTGACAGTGCAGCGCACCCTCAGTACTGACCCTCTGACAGTGCAGCACTCCCTCAATACTGACCCTCTGACATTGCAGCACTCCCTCAATACTGACCCTCTGACATTGCAGCACTCCCTCAGTCCTGACCCTCTGACAGTGCAGCACTCCCTCAGTACTGACCCTCTGACAGTGCAGCACTCCCTCAAGACTGACCCTCTGACAGTGCAGCACTCCCTCAGTACTGACCCTCTGACAGTGCAGCACTCCCTCAGCACTGACCCTCTGACAGTGCAGCACTCCCTCAGTACTGACCCTCTGACAGTGCAGCACTCCCTCAGTAATGACCCTCTGACAGTGCAGCGCTCCGTCAGTACTGACCCTCTGACAGTGTAGCACTCCCTCAGTACTGACCCTCTGACAGTGCAGCACTCCCTCAGTACTGACCCTCTGACAGTGCAGCACTCCCTCAGTACTGACCCTCTGACAGTGCAGCACTCCCTCAGTACTGACCCTCCGATAGGTCTGGACTCCCTTTATACTGACCATCCAGAAGGGATGGAGGAGGAGGGGATGAAGTGAAGGTTGGTTAAATGGATCGTGATTAGATTTGTACCTCAGCAAGTGCCGCTGACATAAACTCCCCTTGGATATCGAAAATCACCGTTCCATGATCCTCCAGCGCTGCGACCTCACACTGTAGCTCCAGGCACTGTGCAATCCCACAGTCCTGGATGGGAACAGAGAGAAGGGGGATGTGATATTGCACAGTGTTATTTATTTTAATGATCTTTCCCCTCCCACTGGCCTTATTTCTAACTCAGTTCAGAAAGGTGCCAAAAGTATCAACCACATATGGCCCTGCACAGCTACAGGTGCCCTACCCAGAATGAGAAAATAGTGAAAACTGGGAAATCAGAGTATTGGTCCAAACTGGTCTTGTATACTTTAATAGATGACACAAAGATTGGCCGGGTGGTTAACAGTGAGGTTGAGTGTCTTGGGCTACAGGAAGATATAGACGGGATGGTCAAATGGGCAGATAAGTGGCAGATGGAATTTAACCCTGAAAAGTGGGAGGTGATACACTTTGGAAGGAGTAATTTGACAAGGAAGTATTCAATGAATTGCATGACACTAGGAAGTTCTGAGGAACAAAGGGACCTTGGCGTGTGTGTCCATAGATCTCTGAAAGCGGAGTGGCATGTTAGTGGGCTGGTGAAAAAGGCATATGGGACACTTGCATTTATCGGCATAGCTTACAAAAGTAGTGAGGTCATCTTGGAATTGTATAGAACCTTGGTGAGGCCACAGCTGGAGTACTGTGTGCGGTTCTGGTCGCCACATTATAGGAAGGATGTGATTGCACTGGAGGGGGTGCAGAGGAGATTCACCAGGATGTTGCCTGGGATGAAATATTTAAGTTATGAAGAGAGGTTGGATAGACTTGGGTTGTTTTGGTTGGAGCAGAGAAGACTGAGGGGCGACCTGATCGAGGTTTACAAGGTTATGAGGGGCATGGACAGAGTGGATAGGGAGCAGCTGTTCCCCGTAGTTAAAGGGTCAGTCACAAGGGGGAATAAGTTCAAGGTGAGGGGCAGGAGGTTTAGGGGGGATGTGAGGAAAAACTTTTTTACCCAGAGTCTTGTGACGGTCTGGAATGCACTGATTGGGAGGGTGGTGGAGGCGGGTTGCCTCACATCCTTTAAAAAGTACCCGGGTGAGCACTTGGCACCTCATAACATTCAAGGCTATTGACCCAGTGCTGGTAAATGGGATTAGGTAGGTAGGTCAGGTGTTTCTCATGGGTTGATGCAGACTCAATGGGCCGAAGGGCCTCTTCTGCACTGTGAGATTCTGTGAATAAGGGACACAAATAAAACTGGAAATCAGAGTACTGGTCTGAACTGGTCTTGTATAACATAATATGGGATGCCAGTAAAAACTGGGAAATAAGAATACTGTTCCGAACAGAATTTCCTTCAGGGTAGGATCTTGTTAAATAATTTCCAAAACTGCAAGTCTCCTCATGTTGGATGTTGTTGTGGGTGGTTGCAGTGGTGGTGCAGTTACTTATCTGGCAGAATTCCACTTCACTTCACACTGCCGGTGGGATCTTTCCCCCTGTCCGCAATACCCCCACCCAGCTCAAAAAAGGACAAACAATTTCTCCAGGTGGAATGGGCACAGAAGTTAAAATTGCCCCAGTGTTACCCACGGGAATTAAAATTACCCCAGTGTTACCTACGGGAGTTAAAATTACCCAGTGTTACCCGCGGAAGTTAAAATTACCCCAGTGTTACCTACGGGAGTTAAAATTACCCCAGTGTTACCCGCGGAAGTTAAAATTACCCCAGTGTTACCTACGGGAGTTAAAATTACCCCAGTGTTACCCGCAGAAGTTAAAATTACCCCAGTGTTACCTACGGGAGTTAAAATTACCCAGTGTTACCCATGGGAGTTAAAATTACCCCAGTGTTACCCGCGGGAGTTAAAATTACCCCAGTGTTACCCACAGGAATTAAAATTACCCCAGTGTTACCCACGGGAATTAAAATTACCCCAGTGTTACCCGCGGAAGTTAAAATTACCCCAGTGTTACCCAGGGGAATTAAAATTACCCCAATGTTACCCACGGGAGTAAAAATTACCCCAGTGTTACCCACAGGAGTTAAAATTACCCCAGTGTTACCCGCGGGAGTTAAAATTACCCCAGTGTTACCCACGGGTGTTAAAATTACCCCAGTGTTACCCGCGGGAGTTAAAATTACCCCAGTGTTACCCACGGGTGTTAAAATTACCCCAGTGTTACCCACGGGAGTTAAAATTACCCCAGTGTTACCCACGGGTGTTAAAATTACCCAGTGTTACCCGAAGGAGTTAAAATTACCCAGTGTTACCCACGGGAGTTAAAATTACCCAGTGTTACCCATGGGAGTTAAAATTACCCCAGTGTTACTCGCGGGAGTTAAAATTACCCCAGTGTTACTCGCGGGAGTTAAAATTAGCCAGTGTTACCCACTGGAGTTAAAATTACCCCAGTGTTACCCACGGGAGTTAAAATTAGCCAGTGCTACCCATGGGAGTTAAAATTACCCCAGTGTTACTCGCGGGAGTTAAAATTACCCCAGTGTTACTCGCGGGAGTTAAAATTACCCCAGTGTTACTCGCGGGAGTTAAAACTACCCTAGTGTTACCCACAGGAGTTAAAATTACCCCAGTGTTACCCACGGGAGTTAAAATTACCCCAGTGTTACCCACGGAAGTTAAAATTACCCCAGTGTTACCCACGGGAGTTAAAATCACCCAGTGTTACCCACTGGAGTTAAAATTAGCCAGTGTTACCCACGGGAGTTAAAATTACCCCAGTGTTACCTACGGGTGTTAAAATTACCCCAGTGTTACCCACGGGAATTAAAATTACCCATTGTTACCCACGGGAATTAAAATTACCTCAGTGTTACCCACGGGAATTAAAATTACCCCAGTGTTACCCACAGCAGTTAAAATTACCCCAATGTTACCCCAGTGTTACCCACGGGAGTTAAAATTACCCCAGTGTTACCCACAGCAGTTAAAATTACCCCAGTGTTACCCACAGCAGTTAAAATTACCCCAGTGTTACCCACAGCAGTTAAAATTACTCCAGTGTTACCCACAGCAGTTAAAATTACCCTAGTGTTACCCACAGCAGTTAAAATTACCCCAGTGTTACCCACGGGAATTAAAATTACCCCAGTGTTACCTACAGCAGTTAAAATTACCCCAGTGTTACCCACAGCAGTTAAAATTACCCCAGTGTTACCCACAGCAGTTAAAATTACCCTAGTGTTACCCACAGGAGTTAAAATTACCCCATTGTTACCCACAGCAGTTAAAATTACCCCAGTGTTACCCACGGGAATTAAAATTACCCCAGTGTTACCCACAGCAGTTAAAATTACCCCAGTGTTACCCACGGGAGTTAAAATTACCCCAGTGTTACCTACGGGTGTTAAAATTAGCCAGTGTTACCCACGGGAGTTAAAATTACTCATTGTTACCCACGGGAATTAAAATTACCCCAGTGTTACCCACGGGAGTTAAAATTACCCCAGTGTTACCCAGGGGAGTTAAAATTACCCAGTGTTACCCATAGGATTTACAATTGCCCCAGTGTTATCCACGGGAGTTAAAATTGCCCCAGTGTTACCCGCAGAGTCGGCCTTGGGGGTTATAATGACTGTTTCCTGAGGTGAAACGGGTCAGCTATCCACAGCCTCAGAGACACAAACACCAGGGAGGATCGGAGCAGGATTCAAGTGAAATTTCTGAAGGTGTTTGACAAAATGCCCCAGAATCGACATGTTGGTAAAAATGAAGTTGGAAGGGATTAAAGAGACAGAGGCGGCACAGGTATAGAATCATTTCAGGGACAGCAAGAAATGAGTGGCAGTGATTGGTTGTTGTTCATAGTGGACGATCGATCCCGTGGTGTGCCCAGGGATCAATATTAGGACCACTGCTCTTTTCCATATATATTAGAATGCCTTGGACTTGTGTAAGTCAGACATCATTTTGAAATTTGCCAATGACGCAAATCTGAGAAATGTAACAAAGAATGAGGGGACAGTAAGAGAATTCAGGGGTTTGCAGAAAAACTGGGGATATGGGCAGAGACTTGGTGATTGAAATTTAACACAAAGTATGAAGTGATCCATTTTGGTGCAAGGAATGAGGAGAGGCAATTGAAACAATTCGGTACAATTCTAATGGGGATGCAGGGACAAAGAGCTGGTGATGTAGCTACATAAACCATTGAAGGTGACAGGAGAAGTTGAGGAGTTTGTTAAAAAGATGCAATCTGTAGATTTATTCCCAGGGCAGAATCATCCCAGGTTTGCACTAAGCACGGTAGCAGGCATGTAAAACGATGTATCGTCCCAAACCCACCACAATAATCACACACCATTTCCATGGTGGGTGGGCTCTTATTCGCCCGCCACACCATCACCTCTCTGCTTCACCATGTCAGCTGCCACCTTTAAAGTGTAGCTGCATGCACACCTCTCAGTGCTTCCAGCCCAGAACTGTTGCACGGAACACAGGACGGTCCTGAAAGGCAAAGAGACTGCAGCCCCAGGTTCAGTGACGCGTCCCTTGAACACCTTTTGGAAGCGTTGGAGGCTTGCTGTAATGTACTGTACCCCCACACTGGCTGCAAGAGGGACAGCAACCTCAATAATCCGGCTTGGGAGGCCATGGCAATGGTGCTCAGCACCAACACCCTGCAAAGGAGAGCTGCAAGAGGGTGAACGATCTCCTCCATTCCATCAGAGAGTCACTCCTCTCATCACTCCCAACTCACACACTCACAAACCCCCTCACACACCCACAGGGCCCTCACTCACTGCCAGTGCGAGGGACAGCACCACTCACTCACTCACTCACACTCACCGTCATGTCTTCATCCCCTCCATGGGACCACTCACCACCCACACAGACCAGGCAAACCCTTTAATCTGGCCCGGCAGGCATCCTGCTTACACTCTCTCCATCTCTATCCATGCAGGACAAGCTGACACAACAAGAGGGAGAGGTCACAGGCTGGTGGAGCAATTCCGGAAATCATGTCCTCGCGGACTTTGAAAACAGAGCCATCCAGCTGGAGAGGGATGACCGGGATCGGTCCTGTACTGACCGTGAGGTTGGTGCTGCTGTACCAAGTGAGGGTCCAGCAGTGCAAGATCCATCAGATAACCATGCTGAGAGTGATGTGTCCACTTCCACAGGTCACTGCCAGGCACTCATTTTCTCCCCTTGCTTTCACAGGCACATGTGGGAAGCAGCCAAGGGAGTCCACCACCCAGAGCCTCCAACCAAGCCCAGAAAGACACCTCAGAAGAGGGATCTGCTGAAACCCTCCCTGAAGTCCCATCACTGCGCCCACCCACACCCTCCAACAGCGCAGAGACACACAGCTGGGTGGGACCTAGCTTTAGAGTAGCCTCGGGATGACAATCTGGTGGGTGCAGCACACTGTCTGATCCACAGCAGGTGGAGGCTGGGATTTCCCAGGTCCCTGGCACTCGGAGGAGCTGCTGGAGGCCAGAAACTTGCTGAGTCCGAGTCAGGTGAGGAGACTCTGGCCTCGGTCATGTCCCAGTTGCTGGAGCTGGAAAGGCAAACTCAGGGTCATCAAGAAGGGATGTCCGCTGTAGCCCTCACATTGCAAGGCAAGATGGAGGAGTCCATCCACCTTCGGGCTGAGGTGATAGCACCAGCATTGCAATGCACTGAGGACAACACTGGCAGACTGATGGCCGCCATGGGGACCTTGGTCTAGGACCTCTCTCCTGCATTGCTGTGTGGACTGAACTCCATCACTGATGCTATAGTTGGCCTTCAACAGTGTGTACACGAGAGGGGTGCAGGGCAGCTCGATCTCACTCCACCTACCCCTTCCACTCATGGAGTCAGCCAGGGACCCTCAGGCATCCATAGGGAGGAGGATCAGGAGGTCCATACTCCGAGGGTCATCCACCCAGGTGACTCCGGGAGTGTTCAGCCCATCCGAATCCCCTCTTCCTGTGACCCCAGCAGCTCCAGCTCCACAGGCCGAGGAGGGTGCCACTGCCACACAGCAGGACCCTGAAAGCAGGCCGGAGCCCTCCAAGTCTCAGCCCCCCCCAGAGAATGCCCACCAAGGTCCTCACAGACAGGGTGTAGCAGTCAGCCGGCTGCCTCCACCCCCACTGTGGATGTCCGGGGAGCACCAGGACGCAGCAGCAGGGTTAGGAAAGTTAAGAAGATGTAGTTACACAGCCTGGGCATGGCTGTGAATCACGTGTACATACTGCTCACTATTGTAAAGAAACTCCCACAAATGTCTCCCTGCCTGTGGCTCCTTGTTCTGATGAGCTGTGTTCCTGTCACTCAGGTGTGAAACCTCTCTGTACAAGATAAAGGCGGGTGTCTCAGTCCAGGGCCTCTTCCCTGTGTCTGTGCAGTCCTGAGACCACAGTGATGGTCCAGCCTCACACTCCCTGGACACATTACTGATGCCTGCACCTCAATGGTGCTGGTCATTGCTGCCAGAATGTAGTGGGCAGGTGTCACAGAGTTCCCTCATTCTCTCTGTGTGATCTCAACACCTTTAAGGTGGGGCTGGCCCCCATCTCACCAGCATCTGTGACCAGTGACCCCGTGCTCCTGAAGGGCTCAGGTGCTGAAGGCTGACAAAGGATCAGATGCTTTTAAAGTATCATGGCTGTGTCTCTATGATATGACCCTGATCACAGAGCGCAAGCGAGCTGCCCTCGGACACACAGGAGTCAGACATTGAGAGAATCTGTGTCTATGGAGTGTCCTCACTACATGTCATTATCATCCTCCTGCAATCGAGTCTCATTAGGGCCTCCGCTGTGTCTCCATGACAGGAGCATTCTCACAGATGCAGTGTGAGGATCTATGATGTCTCCTCACATGTTGTCATCATCCTTCACAAATCTAGCAGCCACGAGGGCCTCCCGAGCAGGCCTGCCTGGTCTGGACAGTACAAGGGTCTCATCAGCACCTTTGAGGACCTCCTCACCCTCATCACCGTCAATATACCTCTCATCGCCGTCTCCTCTGTCTGTTGCAGCGCCAGGTTGTAAAGGGTGCAGCAGCTGATGATGATGTGTGACACCCTCTGTGGATTATATTGCAGGGCTCCACCAGAGCGGTCCCGGTACTGGAACCTCCTCCTCAGTATCCTGGTGGTCTGTGAGCTGCAGCATGAGCTGTGTTATGGTGTCGCTCTGCTGCAGTCTGCCTCTGTGGGTAGCCCTTGTCCCCGAGGAGCCAGCCCTGCAGCCTCTGTGCACCCTGGAAGGCTGCAGGGATCGGAGAGCGACTCAGGATGTAGGAGTTGTGGCCAGTCCCTGGGAATGGTGTGCAGATCTGCAGAGGTCACCCTGCCAGCTACATATTCAGTGAGTGGTTGACGTAGTCGAGTGTTTGTTGCCACGGAGATCTGAGCACCGTGTGAGTGCCGTCGATGGCACCTTGCACCTGTGGGACACCCAGGACCCGGGATCTGGGCAAATCCCAGCGCTCTGGTATCCTGGCTCTCCTGGTCCTGGGTGAAGCACAGTGGGTTGTGTGGCCTTCCAGAAGATGGCACCGTGACCTCATGGACGCATTTTTGGCTGGAGGTTTCCGATATCCCAGAGGCCACCTGTGGAACCCCAGAAGGAGCCGCTGGTATAGAAACCGAGCACCGCAATCACTTTCACAGCTACTCACTGTGGATGCCCTCCATGTTCCTGTGGTGCCAAATCCTGCAGCAGCTGGCACATGTGGCCGACCAGTTCCCTGCACATGCACGGGCTTTGGCAACACTTGTTCTCGGCCATCTGCAGGGATGACCAGCTCGATGTGTAGACGCTGGGTCTCGCACTGCGCTGACCAGTAATGGCTCACTGTGGCTCCCCAGCGGCTTGTGCAGGAGCCCCAACCAGCCCTCCTCCCTCAGGGTGCTGCTCCTCGACACTCACAGCCACCTCCATTGCCTTTCTTCTCCATCGTCTCCGCTCTCTGTTAGCTACGAGGCATACAGCTGCTTCACCAGGCTCCATGCTCCTGATGTATTCCTCCTGCAGGATGAAAGAGAGAGACGCATAGGTTTCCTTGGGTGTACTGAGAACCTGTCTTGGTTAAGTCTGAAGGCCACTTAACACACCCCGCTGGTCATCACTTGGATGACCAGAGTTTAGTGAGCTGCACAGTTGCCCGAAACCCCACCCACCTCCACCTCATTCCACCCGACCGATTGACAGCAGCTTTACCCGCTGGACTGCATGTTGTGTTCTCAGCTCAGGCACAGGCATTCTCCTAACCCACACTGCAAGGCTGCACTGTTAGTGTGAACCATGGAGGAGATGGTCCAAACTGGGATGCTGACATTGCAGGGGGCTGTGAGCACCTCCAGCAGTGACTGCTCCACGGCCAGATTCAGCAGGGAGATTGTACAAGGTGCCCAGTCATCCAGCTGCTCTGCCGTCCACGAACACACTCATTAGTTTGCAGTCTGTGCCCGAGAGGTGAACAGCTCTGGAGCGCTTGGTGGCTCTTTCATGCCTCTGTGACACTGAGTGCGCAGATGAAGCTAGGGACCCAACTCCATCCATATCAATGTGGCTGTGTCTGAAGTGTCTGAATGGTCACTTTATATAAGCTGTCCCTAAGGTGTGCCTGCTTCCCTTGCCCACCACACCCCTCACACTGCATGTGCTTGTGCGCTATCTTTAACCACAGCCTTGCACACCCCCCTCCCCTCAGCAAAGTTGCCTCAACCATAGGGCAGCCTATAAGAGCAGGTCAGAGGCTAGGGAGCTGCGGCGAGTCACTCGTCTCCTGACTCCCCAAAGCCTGTCCACCATCTACAAGGCACAAGTCAGGAGTGGGATGGAATACTCCCCACTTGCCTGGATGAGTGCAGCTCCCACAACACTCAAGGAGCTCAACACCATCCAGGACAAAGTAGCCCCGCTTGATTGGCACCACATCCACAAACATTCACTCCCTCCACCACCGACGCACAGTAGCAGCAGCGTGTACCATCAACAAGATGAAATACAAGAACTCACCAAGGCTCCTTCGACAGCACCTCCCAAACCCACAACCACCACCATCTGGAAGGACAATGGCAGCAGATAGATGGGAACACCACCACCTGGAGGTTCCCCTCCAAGTCACTCACTGTCCTGAGTTGGAAATATATCTCCATTCCTTCACTGTCGCTGGGTCAGAATCCTGGAACTCCCTCCCTAACAGCACGGTGGGTGTACCTACACCACATGGACTGCAGCAGCTCAAGAAGGCAGCTCACCACCACCTTCTCAAGGGCAACAAGGGATGGGCAATAAATGCTGGATCAGTCAGGGAAGCCCACATCCTGTGAATGAATAAAAAATAACCTCTGCCCCTCCACACGCCACCAGCCACCCCCACCCCCCCTACCACCCTGGCAAATGTGGCCTCAGCCACAGGGTAGCCTTTGCCCCCCTCAACGCACCTCAACCTTGAAGTCCACCAGGCAACCCTCGCGAACGCTGCTGACCATTACTGCACTCACCTCCCAGCTCCCTTTGAAGTGCAGCCCGCCAAGTGCTGTTGTGAAACACGTCGGCGTGGGGTGCAGTGATCCAGCGCCGGGAGTGGGGAGTGAATCTGGCGGGCTGGACTTCTGATGATGCGCTGCTGTATTACAATATCCGACGGTGGGAGACACAGCCCACCATCAACGGGCTGAGCAGAGAATCACAAACTGCTTTCACAGAATCGCAGAGGCCATTCAGCCCATCGGGACTGCACCAGCTCTCCAAATGAGCATTATAACCCAGTGCCACTGCCCTGCTTTTCCCCGGACCCTTTCATGGCATCGTGAAAGCAATTTTTGGCCTTCTCGCCATATTGTCCACTCAGGCCACCAAACAGGCCCAGCACCCGTGGGCACAGGCCATTCACCCACCCAGTAATCCTGTCCACAAAGCAGGGAGTCATTCTGAACCCTTTATAAAATCAGCTGGAGGATTGGATCCAATTCTGTCTCCACACTTTGGGAAGGATGTCAAGGTTTGGAGAGGGTGTGGAGGAGATTTACCAGCTTGGGACCTGGGATGAGGGTGTTGAGTTAGTGAGGACAGACTGGAGAAGCTGAGATTGTTCTCCTCCGAACTGACAGATGAAGGGCGGGGGGAGGGGGGCTTAATTGAGGTGTTTGAAATTCTGAAGGAGCTGTGACTGGGTAAACAAGGAGAAACTGTTTCCAGCAGCAGGAAGGTCGGAACCAGAGGGACAAGGATTTAAAACAATCGGGACAAGAACCAGAGGGGGGGATGAGGAGAATGTTTTTTATATACAGTGAGTTTCTCTGCTCTGGAAGGCGCTGCCTGAAATGGTGGTGGAATCAGATTCAATAGGAACACTCCATCGGGGAACTGGAGAAATACTAGAAGGGGAAAAACTCACAGGGAGATGGGGAAAGAGCAGGAGGTGCTGGTAGGGTTGGGGGGAGGGGGAGGGGGGAAGGGTTGGGATTAATTGGATTGCCCTAATAAAGAGCCAGCAGAGTCATGATGGGCTGAACGACCACCTTGGGTGCTTTGTGCTTTGTCATTTTATGTTTCTATGATATCGAACTCCATGTATTCCAATGATTATTACCAACATAAGGTAGTCCTGTGGGCCCCTTGGTGCCTCTGTCTGCACCTTTGCCAAGCTCTTGACAGGCAGCTGGCAGGATGAACGGTTACCCTGATGAAGGCAAACACAAAGGAGAAAAGGTCACATATTCATGTTATTATTGTACGCAGCAAACTCCCACCCCCATGGCAGCAAAAGTCTCTTCAGGTAGAAGCCTGTCAGCTCCCAGTGCCAGTAAATGTCAGCTCCCAGTGTCAGTAAATGTCAGCTCCTAGTGTCAGTCAATGTCAGCTCCCAGTGTCAGTCAATGTCAACTCCCAGTGTCAGTCAATGTCAGCTCCTAGTGTCAGTCAATGTCAGCTCCCAGTGTGAGTCAATTTCAGCTCCTAGTGTCAGTCAATGTCAACTCCCAGTGTCAGTCAATGTCAGCTCCCAGTGCCAGTAAATGTCAGCTCCCAGTGTCAGTCAATGTCAACTCCTAGTGTCAGTCAATGTCAGCTCCTAGTGTCAGTCAATGTCAGCTCCTAGTGTCAGTCAATGTCAACTCCCAGTGTCAGTCAATGTCAGCTCCTAGTGTCAGTCAATGTCAGCTCCTAGTGTCAGTCAATGTCAACTCCCAGTATCAGTCAATGTCAACTCCCAGTGTCAGTCAATGTCAACTCCTAGTGTCAGTCAATGTCAACTCCTAGTGTCAGTCAATGTCAACTCCCAGTGTCAGTCAATGTCAACTCCTAGCGTCAGTCAATGTCAACTCCCAGTGTCAGTAAATGTCAACTCCCAGTGTCAGTAAATGTCAACTCCCAGTGTCATTAAATGTCAACTCCCAGTGTCAGTCAATATCAACTCCCACTGCCAGTCAATGTCAACTCCCTGTGTCAGTCAATGTCAACTCCGACTGCCAGTCAAAGTCAGCTACCACTGTCAGTCAATTTCAACTCCCAGTGTCAGTCAATGTCAACTCCCAAAGCCAGTCAATGTCAACTCCCAGTGCCAGTCAATGTCAACTCCCAGTGCCAGTCAATGTCATCTCCCAGTGCCAGTCAATGTCAACTCCCACTGCCAGTCAATGTCAACTCCCAGTGTCAGTCAATGTCAACTCCCACTGCCAGTCAATGTCATCTCCCACGGCCAGTCAATGTCAACTCTCACTGCCAGTCAATGTCAAGTCCCACTGCCAGTCAATGTCATCTCTCACTGCCAGTCAATGTCAACTCCCACTGCCAGTCAATGTCATCTCCCACTGCCAGTCAATGTCAGCTCCCAGTGTCAGTCAATGTCATCTCCCACTGCCAGTCAATGTCAACTCCCAATGCCAGTCAATGTCATCTCCCACGGCCAGTCAATGTCAACTCTCACTGCCAGTCAATGTCAAGTCCCACTGCCAGTCAATGTCATCTCTCACTGCCAGTCAATGTCATCTCCCACTGCCAGTCAATGTCAGCTCCCAGTGTCAGTCAATGTCATCTCCCACTGCCAGTCAATGTCAACTCCCAATGCCAGTCAATGTCAACTCCCACTGCCGGTCAAAGTCAACTCCCACTGCCAGTCAATGTCAACTCCCACTGCCAGTCAATGTCAACTCCCATTGCCAGTCAATGTCAACTCCCAGTGTCAGTCAATGTCAACTCCCAGTGTCAGTCAATGTCAACTCCCAGTGTCAGTCAATGTCAACTCCCAGTGTCAGTCAATGTCATCTCCCACTGCCAGTCAAAGTCAACTCCCACTGCCAGTCAATGTCAACTCCCACTGCCAGTCAATGTCAACTCCCACTGCCAGTCAATGTCATCTCCCACTGCCAGTCAAAGTCAACTCCCACTGCCAGTCAATGTCATCTCCCACGGCCAGTCAATGTCAACTCTCACTGCCAGTCAATGTCAAGTCCCACTGCCAGTCAATGTCATCTCTCACTGCCAGTCAATGTCAACTCCCACTGCCAGTCAATGTCAACTCCCACTGCCAGTCAATGTCATCTCCCACTACCAGTCAATGTCAGCTCCCAGTGTCAGTCAATGTCATCTCCCACTGCCAGTCAATGTCAACTCCCAGTGTCAGTCAATGTCATCTCCCACTGCCAGTCAATGTCAACTCCCACTGCCGGTCAATGTCAACTCCCACTGCCAGTCAAAGTCAACTTCCACTGCCAGTCAATGTCATCTCCCACTGCCAGTCAAAGTCAACTCCCATTGCCAGTCAATGTCAACTCCCACTGCCAGTCAATGTCAACTCCCACTGCCAGTCAATGTCATCTCCCACTGCCAGTCAATGTCAGCTCCCAGTGTCAGTCAATGTCAACTCCCAATGTCAGTCAATGTCAACTCCCAGTGTCAGTCAATGTCATCTCCCACTGCCAGTCAAAGTCAACTCCCACTGCCAGTCAATGTCAACTCCCACTGCCAGTCAATGTCAACTCCCACTGCCAGTCAATGTCATCTCCCACTGCCAGTCAATGTCATCTCCCACTGCCAGTCAATGTCAACTCCCACTGCCAGTCAATGTCATCTCCCACTGCCAGTCAAAGTCAACTCCCACTGCCAGTCAATGTCAACTCCTAGTGTCAGTCAATGTCAACTCCCACTGCCAGTCAATGTCAACTCCCAGTGTCAGTCAATGTCAACTCCCGCTGTCAGTCAATGTCAACTCCCAGTGTCAGTCAATGTCATCTCCCACTGCCAGTCAATGTCAACTCCCAGTGTCAGTCAATGTCAACTCCCAAAGCCAGTCAATGTCAACTCCCAGTGCCAGTCAATGTCAACTCCCACTGCCAGTCAATGTCAACTCCCACTGCCAGTCAATGTCAACTCCCAGTGTCAGTCAATGTCAACTCCCACTGCCAGTCAATGTCATCTCCCACGGCCAGTCAATGTCAACTCTCACTGCCAGTCAATGTCAAGTCCCACTGCCAGTCAATGTCATCTCTCACTGCCAGTCAATGTCAACTCCCACTGCCAGTCAATGTCATCTCCCACTGCCAGTCAATGTCAGCTCCCAGTGTCAGTCAATGTCATCTCCCACTGCCAGTCAATGTCAACTCCCAATGCCAGTCAATGTCAACTCCCACTGCCGGTCAAAGTCAACTCCCACTGCCAGTCAATGTCAACTCCCACTGCCAGTCAATGTCAACTCCCATTGCCAGTCAATGTCAACTCCCAGTGTCAGTCAATGTCAACTCCCAGTGTCAGTCAATGTCAACTCCCAGTGTCAGTCAATGTCATCTCCCACTGCCAGTCAAAGTCAACTCCCACTGCCAGTCAATGTCAACTCCCACTGCCAGTCAATGTCAACTCCCACTGCCAGTCAATGTCATCTCCCACTGCCAGTCAAAGTCAACTCCCACTGCCAGTCAATGTCATCTCCCACGGCCAGTCAATGTCAACTCTCACTGCCAGTCAATGTCAAGTCCCACTGCCAGTCAATGTCATCTCTCACTGCCAGTCAATGTCAACTCCCACTGCCAGTCAATGTCAACTCCCACTGCCAGTCAATGTCATCTCCCACTACCAGTCAATGTCAGCTCCCAGTGTCAGTCAATGTCATCTCCCACTGCCAGTCAATGTCAACTCCCAGTGTCAGTCAATGTCATCTCCCACTGCCAGTCAATGTCAACTCCCACTGCCGGTCAATGTCAACTCCCACTGCCAGTCAAAGTCAACTTCCACTGCCAGTCAATGTCATCTCCCACTGCCAGTCAAAGTCAACTCCCATTGCCAGTCAATGTCAACTCCCACTGCCAGTCAATGTCAACTCCCACTGCCAGTCAATGTCATCTCCCACTGCCAGTCAATGTCAGCTCCCAGTGTCAGTCAATGTCAACTCCCAATGTCAGTCAATGTCAACTCCCAGTGTCAGTCAATGTCATCTCCCACTGCCAGTCAAAGTCAACTCCCACTGCCAGTCAATGTCAACTCCCACTGCCAGTCAATGTCAACTCCCACTGCCAGTCAATGTCATCTCCCACTGCCAGTCAATGTCATCTCCCACTGCCAGTCAATGTCAACTCCCACTGCCAGTCAATGTCATCTCCCACTGCCAGTCAAAGTCAACTCCCACTGCCAGTCAATGTCAACTCCTAGTGTCAGTCAATGTCAACTCCCACTGCCAGTCAATGTCAACTCCCAGTGTCAGTCAATGTCAACTCCCGCTGCCAGTCAATGTCAACTCCCAGTGTCAGTCAATGTCATCTCCCACTGCCAGTCAATGTCAACTCCCAGTGTCAGTCAATGTCATCTCCCACTGTCGGTCAATGTCAACTCCCAATGTCAGTCAATGTCAACTCCCACTGCCAGTCAATGTCATCTCCCACTGCCAGTCAAAGTCAACTCCCACTGCCAGTCAATGTCAACTCCCAATGTCAGTCAATGTCAACTCCCAGTGTCAGTCAATGTCATCTCCCACTGCCAGTCAAAGTCAACTCCCACTGCCAGTCAATGTCAACTCCCACTGCCAGTCAATGTCAACTCCCACTGCCAGTCAATGTCATCTCCCACTGCCAGTCAATGTCATCTCCCACTGCCAGTCAATGTCAACTCCCACTGCCAGTCAATGTCATCTCCCACTGCCAGTCAAAGTCAACTCCCACTGCCAGTCAATGTCAACTCCTAGTGTCAGTCAATGTCAACTCCCACTGCCAGTCAATGTCAACTCCCAGTGTCAGTCAATGTCAACTCCCGCTGCCAGTCAATGTCAACTCCCATTGCCAGTCAATGTCATCTCCCACTGCCAGTCAATGTCAACTCCCAGTGTCAGTCAATGTCATCTCCCACTGTCGGTCAATGTCAACTCCCAATGTCAGTCAATGTCAACTCCCACTGCCAGTCAATGTCATCTCCCACTGCCAGTCAAAGTCAACTCCCACTGCCAGTCAATGTCAACTCCCACTGCCAGTCAATGTCATCTCCCACGGCCAGTCAATGTCATCTCCCACTGCCAGTCAATGTCAACTCCCACTGCCAGTCAATGTCATCTCCCACTGCCAGTCAAAGTCAACTCCCACTGCCAGTCAATGTCAACTCCTAGTGTCAGTCAATGTCAACTCCCACTGCCAGTCAATGTCAACTCCCAGTGTCAGTCAATGTCAACTCCCGCTGCCAGTCAATGTCAACTCCCATTGCCAGTCAATGTCATCTCCCACTGCCAGTCAATGTCAACTCCCAGTGTCAGTCAATGTCATCTCCCACTGTCGGTCAATGTCAACTCCCAATGTCAGTCAATGTCAACTCCCACTGCCAGTCAATGTCATCTCCCACTGCCAGTCAAAGTCAACTCCCACTGCCAGTCAATGTCATCTCCCACTGCCAGTCAATGTCATCTCCCACTGCCAGTCAAAGTCAACTCCCACTGCCAGTCAATGTCAACTCCCAATGTCAGTCAATGTCAACTCCCAGTGTCAGTCAATGTCATCTCCCACTGCCAGTCAAAGTCAACTCCCACTGCCAGTCAATGTCAACTCCCACTGCCAGTCAATGTCAACTCCCACTGCCAGTCAATGTCATCTCCCACTGCCAGTCAATGTCATCTCCCACTGCCAGTCAATGTCAACTCCCACTGCCAGTCAATGTCATCTCCCACTGCCAGTCAAAGTCAACTCCCACTGCCAGTCAATGTCAACTCCTAGTGTCAGTCAATGTCAACTCCCACTGCCAGTCAATGTCAACTCCCAGTGTCAGTCAATGTCAACTCCCGCTGCCAGTCAATGTCAACTCCCATTGCCAGTCAATGTCATCTCCCACTGCCAGTCAATGTCAACTCCCAGTGTCAGTCAATGTCATCTCCCACTGTCGGTCAATGTCAACTCCCAATGTCAGTCAATGTCAACTCCCACTGCCAGTCAATGTCATCTCCCACTGCCAGTCAAAGTCAACTCCCACTGCCAGTCAATGTCAACTCCTAGTGTCAGTCAATGTCAACTCCCACTGCCAGTCAATGTCAACTCCCAGTGTCAGTCAATGTCAACTCCCGCTGCCAGTCAATGTCAACTCCCATTGCCAGTCAATGTCATCTCCCACTGCCAGTCAATGTCAACTCCCAGTGTCAGTCAATGTCATCTCCCACTGTCGGTCAATGTCAACTCCCAATGTCAGTCAATGTCAACTCCCACTGCCAGTCAATGTCATCTCCCACTGCCAGTCAAAGTCAACTCCCACTGCCAGTCAATGTCATCTCCCTGGATCTGAACTCACACACAGGCCCATTCAACACTTCACCAATGACCCACGCTGCAGCCCAGACCTCAGCTGTCCAAATTAAAAATCCCAATCCTTATTCCCAAATCCCTCCCTCCCTATCTCTGTAACCTCCTCCAGCCCCTACAACCCTCCCTATCTCTGTAACCTCCTCCAGCCCCTACAACCCTCCCTATCTCTGTAACCTCCTCTAGCCCCTACAATGCTCCCTATCTCTGTAACCTCCTCCTGAAACTACAACCCTCCCTATCTCTGTTCCCTCCTCCTGCCCCTACCACCCTCCCTATCTCTCTAACCTCCTCCAGCCCCTACAACCCTTCCTATCTCTCTAACCTCCTCCAGCCCCTACAACTCTCCCTATCTCTGTAACCTTCTCCAGCCCCTACACCCCTCCCTATCTCTGTAACCTCCTCCAGCCCCTACAACCTTCCCTATCACTGTTCCCTCCTCCTGCCCCTACAATCCTCTCTATCTCTCTAACCTCCTCCAGCCCCTACAACCCTCACTATCTCTGTAACCTCCTCCAATCCCTACAACCCTCCCTATCTCTGTAACCTCCTCCAGTCCCTACAACCCTCCTTATCTCTGTAACCTCCTCCAGCACCTACACCCTCCCTATCTATGTAACCTCCTCCAGCCCCTACAACCCTCCCTATCTTTGTTACCTCCTCCAGCCCCTACACCCCTCCCTATCTCTGTAACCTCCTCCAGCCCCTACACCCCTCCCTATCTCTGTAACCTCCTCCAGCCCCTACAAGCCTCCCTATCTCCGTAACCTCCTCCAGCCCCTACAACCCTCCCTATCACTGTAACCTCCTCCAGCCCCTACAACCCTCCCTGTCTCTGTAACCTCCTCTAGCCCCTACATCCCTCCCTATCTCTGTAACCTCCTCCAGCCCCTACACCCCTCCCTATCTCTGTAACCTCCTCCCGCCCCTATAACCCTCCCTATCTCTGTAACCTCCTCCAGCCCCTACAACCCTCCCTATCTCTGTAACCTCCTCCAGCCCCTACAACCCTCCCTATCTCTGTAACCTCCTCCAGCCCCTACAACCCTCCGAGATTTCTGCACTCATTCAATTCTGGCCTCTTGACCATCCCCCGATTCCCATCTCTGCACCATTAGCGGCCGTGTCTTCAGCTGCCTGGGGCCTAAGCTCTGGAATTCCCTCCTGAAACCTCTCCCTCTCTCTCCTCCTTTAAGACACCCCTGAAAACTGGCCCCTTTAGCGGAGTTTTTGGTCAGCTGGTCTGAATTTGATTCAATGACTCTTCCCGTGAGGAGAGCTGGGACATTGGGCTCTGTCATAGCCACTAATAGGTGCTGCCTAAATGCAAATAGAAATGGCTGGTCAGAATGGAAAGCTAGAAGGTGCAATAAAATGGCAGGGGAAGGTTGACCTTTCTCCCAATAGTGATGGAGTTGAAGGGCGGGGGAGAGTTATGTAACAGTTTAGAGAAGGCTCTAGTCAGACCCCATGTGGAGTAGCTCAGCACTGGGCACTGCTCCTTGGGAAGGAGAGATGGGAACAGGAGGTGGTGCAGGGCAGATTCACCAGAATGATGCTGGAACACAGAGGATAAGAAGGGATGTGGGGATCAGCTGGGAAAGCGAAGACAAACAGGCAGAGCAGGCGTGGCTATCCGACTGGGTTTCTGCTGCTCCGGTTTCTCATACTCTCCAAGAAAACAAATACTTAGGAAAGGATTGGAAAATTAGAGAGGTCACTGGGTGGTTAACCCACATCCTACACGCAGACAGCAGTGAACCCCCCGACCCAGACAGCAGTGAACCCCTGGACAGCAGTGACTCCCCCACCCAGACAGCAGTGACCCCCCCCCCAACCAGACAGCAGTGAACCCCTGGACAGCAGTGACACCCCACCCAGACAGCAGTAAACACCCCGGACAGCAGTGACTCCCCCACCCAGACAGCAGTGACTCCCCCACCCAGACAGCAGTGACCCCCCCCACCCAGACAGCAGTGAACCCCTGGACAGCAGTGACTCCCCCACCCAGACAGCAGTGACACCCCACCCAGACAGCAGTGACTCCCCCACCCAGACAGCAGTGACTACCCCACCCAGACAGCAGTAAACCCCCCACCCAGACAGCAGTGACCCCCCCCACCCAGACAGCAGTGACCCCCCCCCACCCAGACAGCAGTAAACCCCCCACCCAGACAGCAGTGACCCCCCCCACCCAGACAGCAGTGACACCCCACCCAGACAGCAGTAAACACCCCGGACAGCAGTGACTCCCCCACCCAGACAGCAGTGACACCCCACCCAGACAGCAGTAAACACCCCGGACAGCAGTGACTCCCCCACCCAGACAGCAGTGACTCCCCCACCCAGACAGCAGTGACCCCCCCCCACCCAGACAGCAGTGAACCCCTGGACAGCAGTGACTCCCCCACCCAGACAGCAGTGACACCCCACCCAGACAGCAGTGACACCCCACCCAGACAGCAGTAAACACCCCGGACAGCAGTGACTCCCCCACCCAGACAGCAGTGACTCCCCCACCCAGACAGCAGTGACCCCCCCCACCCAGACAGCAGTAAACCCCCCCACCCAGACAGCAGTGACTCCCCCACCCAGACAGCAGTAAACCCCCTGGACAGCAGTGACTCCCCCACCCAGACAGCAGTGACCCCCCCACCCAGACAGCAGTGACCCCCCCCACCCAGACAGCAGTGACCCCCCAACACAGACAGCAGTGACTCCCCCACCCAGACAGCAGTGACCCCCCCACCCGGACAGCAGTGACCCCCCCACCCAGACAGCAGTGACCCCCCAACACAGACAGCAGTGACACCTCCCCCCCAGCCAGACAGCAGTGTCTCCACGGACAGCAGTGTCTCCCCCACCCAGACAGCAGTGTCTCCCCCACCCAGACAGCAGTGACCCCCCCACCCAGACAGCAGTGACCCCCCCACCCAGACAGCAGTGTCTCCCCCACCCAGACAGCAGTGACCCCCCCACCCAGACAGCAGTGACCCCCCCACCCAGACAGCAGTGTCTCCCCCACCCAGACAGCAGTGACCCCCCACCCAGACAGCAGTGACCCCCCGCACCCCAGAGCACAATGAACCCCCCTCCCCTGAGAGCAATGACCCTCCCCGCCGAAAGCAGTGACCCCCTTTTGCCAGACAGCAGTGACCTCCCTGGAGAGCAGTGACCCCCCCACCCCGCTGGACAGTTGTGACCTCCCTGGAGAGCAGTGAGCCCCCGCTGGACAGTAGTGACCTTCCCAGACAGCAGTGACCACCGCCCACCCCGCTGGACAATAGTGACCTCCCGGGAGAGCAGTGACCCCCCCGCTGGACAGTAGTGACCTTCCCAGAGAGCAGTGACCACCGCCCACCCCGCTGGACAGTTGTGACCTCCCTGGAGAGCAGTGACCGCCCCACCCCGCTGGACAGTAGTGACCTTCCCAGAGAGCAGTGACCACCGCCCACCCCGCTGGACAGTAGTGACCTCCCAGGAGAGCAAATTCAGGCTACTGCCCGCACACTCACCGGTTTTCGCTCGGACACTGTGACATTCCACAGTGTGTTGGTGCCAATCCTTCCCGGGACTGTGAACCTCACCTGCAAGGGGAGTGATCGCTTGCCCAGATTTTCCACCTGTGAATAACACAAAACAACAGGGTCATAGGGAAACCAGGAAAAGCTGTCCCCAGCCTCCCTGCTCCCTCCCACTCAGCTGCTGGTCAACATTCGCAGCAGCAGAATCCGAGAAAGGAACCTCAAAGAAGGGCCTGAGTCTCAGCACTGTCCCAAATAGAGGCGTGAGTCTCAGCACTGTCCCAAAATAGAAGCCTGAGTCTCAACACTGTCCCAAAATAGAGGCCTGAGTCTCAGCACTGTCCCAAAATAGAGGCCTGAGTCTCAGCACTGTCCCAAAATAGAGGCCTGAGTCTCAGCACTGTCTCAAAATAGAGGCCTGAGTCTCAGCACTGTCCCAAATAGAGGACTGAGTCTCAGCACTGTCCCAAAATAGAATCAAAGAATCACAAATTTTTTACAGTGTAGAAGGAGGCCATTGGGCCCATCATGTCTGCACCAGCTCTCCGAATGAGCATTCTGACTCAGTGGCATTGAGCTGCCTTTCCCCTGTAACCCTGCGCATTGTTTCTATTTAAATAATCATCTCATGCCCTCTTGAATGCCTCGATTGATCCTGCCTCCACTATGTTTTGTTTTTTGTTTCAATGATGCACCCAGGCCGTTGACATTGTGGCTGAGTTAACTTTACTGATAATACATTTCCTAACATGGACACATATCTGCACTAACTGACCTCTATCAGACAGCTTGCAACCTGTGCTATCTGACCTTCAACCCCCAGGTCAGATGACCCCCTATTGATTACAGAGTGCTGTATAGTATCTACCACAATCAGCTATTATCATTCAATTCCCTTCTTTAAAAAACAATCTTTTATACAACTTGAGTACACAAAGTCTCTTATCTATTCTTTCTCACTGTTTTGATCAGTCAGTTTTATATTTTTTCTCATCTCTGTATCTCTGTATTTTTCACAATTCTTCCCCTGGATGTGAATGGTGACAAAGGTGATCTTGAAGGACAAGGGGCCTTCTCCAGCTGTGTGTCACTCTCACCCCTTGGATAGTTTCCAGGAGTCAGAGGCTTTGTCTGGTTATCTGTTGCCTCACTGGTGCGTTCTGCTTTTTGATCTTCAGCTTTCTGCTTCAGAGCAGGGCTGCATTTCATCTGTTTTCTGTTAGAGTTTCTGGTTTCTCCTGTGCTGTTGTCCGCTTGGAGCCTGCACTACGTAAGACCTTGGTTCTCCTGTGATTCCTGCGACAGCAGCAGGATTCCAGATCCCTACATGCTGAATCCTCGCTGTCTCTCCCCTGTTCAGGTCAGGCAGAGCTCGGCGCATCGATCAAAGCTCTGTTTCTGCTGTCTCAGCTTGAGCAGGTTCTGTACGCTACAGCTCACTGGCTGTGGAAATAACAATGGGACACAGCTGGAAGCTTAGTTCTTCTCCCCATCAGGAGCTGTGCTAGAGAAGATCCAATGCCCTCTAATGGAGTATTCCTGAAACCCAGCAGAGCAAGGTCGGGGTCTCTTCCATCCACCTTTGCCTCCTTCAACAGGTGCTCTAAGGTCAGTTCCACCATTCCACTAGACTGTGGATATTTGGGACTTGACATTATGTAGCAAAGCTGCAAATCCATGAAAGTCAGTTCCTGAGAATTGTGGACTGTTATCTGAGATGAGCAGGTATGTCATGCGAGCAAACATTGATTTTAAATGATTTATTACAGTGATGCTCTTACTAACATCTCCCGGTGGCACAGACTCAAAAACTTTGAGTAGTAACCTACTGCTAGTCAGTACTTACTGTTGTTAAATGTGAACAAGTTCACTGCAATTTTCTGCCAGGGCCTCTCTGGAACATTGTGTGGTTGAAGTGGTTCTTTTTGTCTGAACCTATTTTACTTTTGGCACACTGCACATGCATTCACCATTTCCCCGACTAGTGCTCCCATTCCAGGTCAATACGTTACATCTTCAGCTCTTCTCCTGCATGTTTCTCAGCGAAGGTGACTTTCTTGCATGCGCTGAAGTATTTCTTTCCTCGGTTTGGCAGGAATGATGATCTTATCTCCCTTGTAAAGCATTCCTGCTGCTCCATGAAGTTCCTCACAGAAATTCCAGTAGTCTTGTATCCAGCAGAAGGGGCTCCGCTCCGGTGTGTGTGCCAGCCAGTTTGCTCTGGGTGGCATCGCTCTTGGTCACTTACCTGATCTCACCCAGTTTGGTTCCAGTCACAGGTAAGTTCATTGTCAGCAAGTGAGCCTGTGCTTCTGTTTCTTGATCCTCTTCCTCTGTGATGGGTAGGTATGGACGCCCACTTTGTATTTAACTCTGACCTGGCATTTTTGTAGATGCCTTAGTAATCTTTGGATTCTTGCTGGTGCATAGTTCAGGGGCTTATTCATTTTAATAATTTAGCATTGGCTAGTTTACATGTGATCTCTTCTACTGTGGACAGCTGGTAATGCTCTCGTTCTATATCTCTGAGATCCATAGACTCGCAGATTCCCATCTGAATTTTCTAAAATTACAATTGGATTGACCCAATTTGTCAGTTCTTCAAAACAAAAACAGAATTACGTGGAAAAACTCAGCAGGTCTGGCAGCATCGGCGGAGAAGAAAAGAGTTGACGTTTCGAGTCCTCTTGACCCTTCGACAGAACTTGAGTTCAAGTCCAAGAAAGAGTTGAAAGAGTTGTTTTGGATTTCCAGCATCCGCAGTTTTTTTGTTTTTATCTCTGTGTTTAATTGACTGCCACTGCTCTTCAAGAAATGCCTACCTCCTTGAAGAAGTTCTGTTCTTTTCTGCGACAAGATTTCCGTACCTCTCTTTTGCCTTGCTCACCTTCATTGCTTTCCATTTCCCTCCTGGTGTTTGACAAGGTGTTTCTATCACTGCTTGTTTTTCCGTACAACCACACCAACCCCCTCCACTTCTCACTCTCTCTCTCTCTCTCTGCCCCCCCCCCCACACACCTTAAACCAGCTTATATTTCAACTCTTTCTTGGACTCGAACTCAAGTTCTGTCGAAGGGTCATGAGGACTCGAAACGTCAACTCTTTTCTTCTCCGCCGATGCTGCCAGACCTGCTGAGTTTTTCCAGGTAATTCTGTTTGTGTTTTGGATTTCCAGCATCCGCAGTTTTTTTTGTCAGTTCTTCAGTTTTCTTGATGTGAAGCTTCTCCATTCTGTCCAACTCTGCTTTCAGTCACTCTCTCAGCATTACTGCTATTTTCCTGGATGGCTGTATTTTGGGTGTCACAGTTATGTCAATCTTGATGGTGTGTTTTCCTTTCAGGCAGCCGGTCCCCTGGAACACATCGTTATATCCGCTCAGGATGGCATCAGTGGTGACAGTCATTATTCTCTTGATCAGCTTCGGGCTTTCACGAGCTTTGATTGCAAGAATGAGTTTTGCATCAGTTTTCCCCATTATGAAAGGAAGTGCTTGAGACTGTTTTTTGCCGTTGACTGTGTGTGTGCACTTGGCCTCTACGGCACTATTTTCACCTCTAGGTAGGCAGCTTCACTCTTGTTTGAGTTGGCTGGTTTTCTTTGCTTATCTTACGACATTGGCTTATGGGGCTGAGCTTTGCTGGTGCACCTGTGTCAAGCTGCAAATTCACCAGCAAGGCTGCAATGTTAAAATCAACCTTCCATTCGTCTTCTTTGGAATCTGTTCTTACTGCGCCAATGAAAAGTTGAGTTTCAGTGTCTGTGTCAATCATGTGCACTTTCTTCAATTTACACGTTTTAGTGAAGTGATTTAGTTTATCGCTGTTCTGACACTGCTTTGCGTAGGCTCGACAACGACGTGGTAAATGCTCTGTTCCACAGCGGCTGCGTTGGAATGTTTTAATAGCAGTTTTTGTTTGACGTTTAGACTGTCTATTTGTTCTTCTGTATAACGGCATGTAACTGCTTGAGCTTGACAGTGTGTGGCTTATCATCTTCTCTTATCTCTTTAATCTGGCATTTTGTTGTCTCTGCTGCTCTGCAGATATTTATTACCTTCTCCAACATGAGATCAACTTCTCTCAAAAGCCATTCTCTCAGGGTCATTTTCGATCCCGCAAATTATCCTGTCTTGGATGACTGATTCTTCAAGCTGTCCAGACTCACATGACTTAGCTCATTTTCTCAGCTCAGTTATGTATTGACTAACGTTGTCAGTGACTTGCGTGTATGTAAACAATCAATGTTTTTCATACATGAGGTTTTTCTTTGGGCTGCAGTAGGCTTTGAATTTTTCCATGATTGCTTTTCAAGTCATTTAGTTTCTCATTTTCAAATGTGAATGCGTTATAGACTTCTAGGGCTTCTTCCCCTGCTACATGGAGAAAGCTGGAAGACGGGACCTGAGGGTCTTTTTATCACCGCCCGTCGCTGTGAGATACAGTTCGAATCACTGCTGTAACCTCCTCCAGTTTTCCTCCAAACTGAACTCTGTCAGTGGTTTCAGGACTTTCATTGTTGCATTTAGTTTACTTCTGACAGCATGTCTTGTTTTTTGTTTCAATGATGCACACAGGCCATTGACATTGTAGCTGAGCTAACTTTACTGATAACACAGCTTCCATAACATATACCTGCAGTAACTGAACTCTATCAAGGCAGGTTCCAGCCTATGCTATCTGACCTTCAACTCCCAGGTCAGGTGACCCCCCCATCGCTAGTATAGAGTACCATGTAAGATCTAATACTGGAGTTCACTACCACAATCAACTATTATCATGACACACACACTTATATAAGCTCAGCATATCCTCCTTGCTCTTGTACTCTATGCCCCTATTAATAAAGCCCAGGATACTATTTGCTTTATTAACCACTGTCTCCACCTGTCCTGCCACCTTCAATGATCTATGCACATATACACCCAGATCTTTCCGCTCCTGTAGCCCCTTAAGAATTGTAGCTTTTATTTTATATTGTCTGTCCATGTTCTTCCTGCCAAAATGCATCACCTCACACTTCTCCGCATTGAACTTCAGGTGCCACCTATCTGCCCACTCCACCAACTGGCCGATGTCCTTTTGGAAGTTCCACACGGTCCTCCTCACAGTTTACAATGCTTCCAAGCTTTGTATCATCCACAAACTTTGAAATTGTCCCCAGCACACCAAGATCTAGATCATTAATATATATCAGGGAAAGCAAGAGTCCCCATACCAACCCCTGGGGAACTGCACTACAAACCTTCCTCCAGCCCGAAAAATATCCATTGCCCATCACTCGCTGTTTCGTATCACTCAGCCAATTTTGTATCCATGCTCCTCCTGCCCCTTTCATTCCATGGCCTATAACTTTCCTCAAGTCTGTTCTGTGACACTGTCTCAAAAGCCTTTAGAAAGTCCATGTTCACCACATCAACAGCATTACCCTCATTGACCCACTTGCCTCTACAAAACACACCAGCCAGTTAGTTAAACAGGATTTCCCCTTTAGAAATCCAAGCTGGCTCTTCCTTATTAACCCATATGTTTCCATGTGACTACTAATTATTTCCCAAATAATTGTTTCTAGAAGCCTCCCCACCACTGTTAAACTGACTGGTATGTAATTGCTGGGCTTATCCTAACAACCTTTTTTGAACAAGGGTGTAATGTTTGCAATTCCCCAGTCCTCTGGCACCTCCCCTGAGTCTAGGGAAGACTGAAAGATCACGGCCAATGGCCCTGCAATTTCCTCTCTTAATTCCTTTCATATCCTTGGATGCATCTTGTCCGGTCCCAGTGCCTTGTTAACTTTAAGTACTGACAGTTCACCCAATACCTCCTCCTTCCCAATTTTGAACTGTTCCAGTGATGGAGTTTCTTCTTCTGATGCAAAATATTCATTTAACACCTCAGCCATTCTCCCTGCCTCCAGAGAGGCCTCAGGCTCAACACTATCCCAAACAGAGGCCTGAGGCTTAACACTATTCCAAACAGAGGCCTGAGGCTCAACACTATCCCAAACAGAGGCCTGAGGCTCAACACTATCCCAAACAGAGGCCCGAGGCTCAACACTATCCCAAACAGAGGCCTGAGGCTCAACACTATCCCAAACAGAGGCCCGAGGCTCAACACTATCCCAAACAGAGGCCTGAGGCTCAACACTATCCCAAACAGAGGCCCGAGGCTCAACACTATCCCAAACAGAGGCCTGAGGCTCAACACTATCCCAAACAGAGGCCTGAGGCTCAACACTATCCCAAACAGAGGCCTGAGGCACAACACTATCCCAATCAGAGGCCTGAGGCTCAACACTATCTCAAACAGAGGCCCGAGGCTCAACACTATCCCAAACAGAGGCCTGAGGCTCAACACTATCCCAAACAGAGGCCCGAGGCTCAACACTATCCCAAACAGAGGCCCGAGGCTCAACACTATCCCAAACAGAGGCCCGAGGCTCAACACTATCCCAAACAGAGGCCCGAGGCTCAACACTATCCCAAACAGAGGCCCGAGGCTCAACACTATCCCAAACAGAGGCCCGAGGCTCAACACTATCCCAAACAGAGGCCCGAGGCTCAACACTATCCCAAACAGAGGCCCGAGGCTCAACACTATCCCAAAATGAATATCTGAAGAGTAACGCTGAGCTGAAAAGGAAGAAAAGGCCCAGAGCTGCTGCAAAATGGAGGCTTGGGGGCCAACATTGGCCCAGAATAGATGCCCAAGGGCCAATGTCTGCCCAAAGTGAAAGCCCAAGCACCAGCAATGCCCCAAACTGGAGGCTGCAAGGAGCAACAGGAAAAGCGAGTCCCAGACAGCATTTGCAACGAGGCCCCCTCACCTGGTAGGAGTGTTTGACCAGCCGTGCCTCCTGCCGTCCAGCTGCAAAGCTAACGTGTCGCGTGTATTCAATCCTAATGGGAGAAAGCGAGAGCCTCATGACCGATCCTTTTGGAGAGACCAAGCTTGAACCAGGAGAGCCCGTGGAGCGGAGTCCAGATGGCTGGAGTTCACGACTGAAATCCCAAGCACCATCCCAGCTCGACCACCCTTTGTGAGGATATCCCAAGCTGGCAGAAGCCAACAACCATCAGCACCGATTCAGCAGGAAACTATCCACAAATGTGGGGAGTGGGGGTGGGGGGGCATGCGCAGGGAGGCGGAATGGACAGGAAATCTGGAGAGACTGGAGAAGCTGTGATTGTTCTCCTTCGAGTAGAGAAGGTTAAGAGGGAGATTGAAATGAAGTATTCAAAATGAGGAAGGGCATGGATCAGGTAAATAAGAAGAAACTGATTCCAGTGGCTGGCTGGATGGGAATCAGAGAGATACAGACTGAAGAAGCAGAGCAGGAGATGAGGGTTTCTTTTTCTCTTTACACAGAGTTGTTGTGATCGGGAAGGTGCTGCCTGAAAGGGCGGTGGAAGCACATTCACTGTGAACTTGGCAAAGGGGAATTGGAGAAACACTTGAAGGGGAAAAATTCATAGGGATGTGAGGAAAGAGTGGGGAAGATAGGATTAACTGAACAACTCGAGCAAAGAGCCAGCACAGAAACAATGGGCAGAATGGTCACCTTCCTTGCTGTGTGATTCTATACAATGGGGCAAGACAGCAAATGCTCCACAATCACCTTTAGCTCCATCCCCAGAAGCTCAGTCAATGGATGAATTAACTCTTTGAGAAGTGAGATTGGTGGTGAGGGTGTGATGTGGTATAAATGGAGGTACACATCTATAAAGGTAGGGCAGAGATGGAGACAGCCTGCTCAGGTGCCAAATACAATGGTCTCATTACCTCAGTTCCCTTCTCCCTCATCCCAACCCCCAACAACACTCATCATTGGACCCTCACTCACCCGGAGATCACAACGTTCACTGCGTAGTAAAGTATCATGTTGCGCGTAAAGGAACTCTCGTTGGTAATTCGCAGAGAGTTTTCACTGCGGAGAGAGAGAGAGAGGGAGAGAGAGAAAGAAGAGACAAGATTACTGAGTTATATGAGAGTTCCGTTTCTTTCCACTCCCAAACCCATTTCCCTAATATCAGAAGAGGGTGAGGGAATATATTTTGAGTGATCTTTACTCTGTATCTAACCCCGTGCTGTACCTGTCCTGGGAGTGTTTGATGGGGACGGTGTAGAGGGAGATTTACTCTGTATCTAACCCCGTGCTGTACCTGTCCTGAGAGTGTTTGATGGGGACAGTGTAGAGGGAGATTTACTCTGTATCTAACCCCGTGCTGTACCTGTCCTGGGAGTGTTTGATGGGGACGGTGTAGAGGGAGCATTACTCTGTATCTAACCCCGTGCTGTACCTGTCCTGGGAGTGTTTGATGGGGACGGTGTAGAGGGAGCTTTACTCTGTATCTAACCCTGTGCTGTACCTGTCCTGGAAGTGTTTGATGGGGACAGTGTAGAGGGAGATTTACTCTGTATCTAACCCTGTGCTGTACCTGTCCTGGGAGTGTTTGATGGAGACAGTGTAGAGGGAGATTTACTCTGTATCTAACCCCGTGCTGTACCTGCCCTGGGAGTGTTTGATGGGGACAGTGTAGAGGGAGATTTACTCTGTATCTAACCCTGTGCTGTACCTGTCCTGGAAGTGTTTGATGGGGACAGTGTAGAAGGAGATTTACTCTGTATCTAATCCCGTGCTGTACCTGTCCTGGAGTGTTTGATGGGGACGGTGTAGAGGGAGCTTTACTCTGTATCTAACCCCGTGCTGTACCTGTCCTGGGAGTGTTTGATGGGGACAGTGTAGAGGGAGCTTTACTCTGTATCTAACCCCGTGCTGTACCTGTCCTGGGAGTGTTTGATGGGGACGGTGTAGAGGGAGCCATACTCTGTATCTAACCCCGTGCTGTACCTGTCCTGGGAGTGTTTGATGGGGACAGTGTAGAAGGATCTTTACTCTGTACCTAACCCCGTGCTGTACCTGTCCTGGGAGTGTTTGATGGGGACAGTGTAGGGTGTGATTTACTCTGTATCTAACCCCGTGCTGTACCTGTCCTGGGAGTGTTTGATGTGGACAGTGTAGAGGGTGCTTTACTCTGTATCTAACCCCGTGCTGTACCTGTCCTGGCAGTGTTTGATGGGGACAGTGTAGAGGGAGCTTTACTCTGTATCTAACCCCGTGCTGTACCTGCCCTGGGAGTGTTTGATGTGGACAGTGTAGAGGGAGCTTTACTCTGTATCTAACCCCGTGCTGTACCTGTCCTGGGAGTGTTTGATGGGGACAGTGTAGAAGGATCTTTACTCTGTATCTAACCCCGTGCTGTACCTGTCCTGGGAGTGTTTGATGGGGACGGTGTAGAGGGAGTTTTACTCTGTATCTAACCCCGTGCTGTACCTGTCCTGGGAGTGTTTGATTGGGACAGTGTAGAGGGAGTTTTACTCTGTATCTAACCCCGTGCTGTACCTGTCCTGGGAGTGTTTGATGGGGACAGTATAGAGGGAGGGAGATTTACTCTGTATCTAACCCCGTGCTGTACCTGTCCTGGGAGTGTTTGATGGGGACGGTGTAGAGGGAGATTTACTCTGTGTCTAACCCCGTGCTGTACCTGTCCTGAGAGTGTTTGATGGGGACAGTGTAGAGGGACCTTTACTCTGTATCTAACCCCGTGCTGTATCTGTCCTGGGAGTGTTTGATGGGGACAGTGTAGAGGGACCTTTACTCTGTATCTAACCCCGTGCTGTACCTGTCCTGGGAGTGTTTGATGGGGACAGTGTAGAGGGACCTTTACTCTGTATCTAACCCCGTGCTGTACCTGTCCTGGGAGTGTTTGATGGGGACAGTGTAGAGGGACCTTTACTCTGTATCTAACCCCGTGCTGTACCTGTCCTGGGAGTGTTTGATAGCGACAGTGCAGAGGGAGCTTTACTCTGTATCTAACCCCGTGCTGTACCTGTCCTGGGAGTGTTTGATGGGGACAGTGTAGAGGGAGCTTTACTCTGTATCTAACCCCGTGCTGTACCTGTCCTGGGAGTGTTTGATGGGGACAGTGTAGAGGAGATTTACTCTGTACGTACCCTTGTGCTGTACCTGTCCTGGGAGTGTTTGATGGGGACAGTGTAGAGGGAGATTTACTCTGTATCTAACCCCGTGCTGTACCTGTCCTGGGAGTGTTTGATGGGGACAGTGTAGAGGGAGATTTACTCTGTATCTAACCCTGTGCTGTACCTGTCCTGGGAGTGTTTGATGGGGACAGTGTAGAGGGAGATTTACTCTGTATCTAACCCCGTGCTGTACCTGTCCTGGGAGTGTTTGATGGGGACAGTGTAGAGGGAGATTTACTCTGTATCTAACCCTGTGCTGTACCTGTCCTGGGAGTGTTTGATGGGGACAGTGTAGAGGGAGATTTACTCTGTATCTAAGCCCGTGCTGTACCTGTCCTGGGAGTGTTTGATGGGGACAGTGTAGAGGGAGCTTTACTCTGTATCTAACCCCGTGCTGTACCTGTCCTGGGAGTGTTTGATGGGGACAGTGTAGAGGGAGATTTACTCTGTATCTAAGCCCGTGCTGTACCTGTCCTGGGAGTGTTTGATGGGGACAGTGTAGAGGGGCTTTACTCTGTATCTAACCCCGTGCTGTACCTGTCCTGGGAGTGTTTGATGGGGACAGTGTAGAGGGAGCTCTACTCTGTATCTAACCCCGTGCTGTACCTGTCCTGGGAGGGTTTGATGGAGACAGTGTAGAGGGAGCTTTACTCTGTATCTAACCCCGTGCTGTACCTGTCCTGGGAGTGTTTGATGGGGACAGTGTAGAGGGAGCTTTACTCTGTATCTAACCCCGTGCTGTACCTGTCCTGGGAGTGTTTGATGGGGACAGTGTAGAGGGAGATTTACTCTGTATCTAACCCCGTGCTGTACCTGTCCTGGGAGTGTTTGATGGGGACAGTGTAGAGGGAGCTTTACTCTGTATCTAACCCTGTGCTGTACCTGTCCTGGGAGTGTTTGATGGGGACAGTGTAGAGGGAGTTTGACTCTGTGTCTAACCCCGTGTTGTACCTGCCCTGGGAGTGTTTGATGGGGACAGTGTAGAGGGAGATTTACTCTGTATCTAACCCCGTGCTGTACCTGTCCTGGGTGTGTTTGATGGGGACAGTGTAGAGGGAGATTTACTCTGTATCTAACCCCGTGCTGTACCTGTCCTGGGTGTGTTTGATGGGGACAGTGTAGAGGGAGATTTACTCTGTATCTAACCCCGTGCTGTACCTGTCCTGGGTGTGTTTGATGGGGACAGTGTAGAGGGAGATTTACTCTGTATCTAACCCCGTGCTGTACCTGTCCTGGGAGTGTTTGATGGGGATGGTGTAGAGGGAGCTTTACTCTGTATCTAACCCCGTGCTGTACCTGTCCTGGGAGTGTTTGATGGGGACAGTGTAGAGGGAGATTTACTCTGTATCTAACCCCGTCCTGTACCTGTCCTGGGAGTGTTTGATGGGGACAGTGTAGAGGGAGTTTTACTCTGTATCTAACCCCGTGCTGTACCTGTCCTGGGAGTGTTTGATGGGGACAGTGTAGAGGGAGCAATACTCTGTATCTAACTCCGTGCTGTACCTGCCTTGGGAGTGTTTGATGGGGACAGTGTAGAGGGAGTTTTACTCTGTATCTAACCCCGTGCTGTACCTGTCCTGGGAGTGTTTGATGGGGACAGTGTAGAGGGAGCTTTACTCTGTATCTAACCCCGTGCTGTACCTGTCCTGGGAGTGTTTGATGGGGACAGTGTAGAGGGAACTTTACTCTGTATCTAACCCCGTGCTGTACCTGTCCTGGGAGTGTTTGTTGGGGACAGTGTAGAGGGAGATTTACTCTGTATCTAACCCCGTGCTGTACCTGTCCTGGGAGTGTTTGATGGGGACAGTGTAGAGGGAGTTTACTCTGTATCTAACCCCGTGCTGTACCTGTCCTGGGAGTGTTTGATGGAGACAGTGTAGAGGGACCTTTACTCCGTATCTAACCCCGTGCTGTACCTGTCCTGGGAGTGTTTGATGGAGACAGTGTAGAGGGACCTTTACTCCGTATCTAACCCCATGCTGTACCTGTCCTGGGAGTGTTTGATGGGGACAGTGTAGAGGGAGCTTTACTCTGTGTCTAACCCCGTGCTGTACCTGTCCTGGGAGTGTTTGATGGGGACAGTGTAGAGGGAGCTTTACTCTGTATCTAACCCGGTGCTGTACCTGTCCTGGGAGTGTTTGATGGGGACAGTGTAGAGGGAGATTTACTCTGTATCTAACCCCGTGCTGTACCTGTCCTGGGAGTGTTTGACGGGGACGGTGCAGAGGGAGATTTACTCTGTATCTAACCCCGTGCTGTACCTGTCCTGGGAGTGTTTGATGGGGACAGTGTAGAGGGAGATTTACTCTGTATCTAACCCTGTGCTGTACCTGTCCGGGGAGTGTTTGATGGGGACAGTGTAGAGGGAGATTTACTCTGTATCTAACCCCGTGCTGTACTTGTCCTGGGAGTGTTTGATGGGGACAGTGTAGAGGGAGATTTACTCTGTATCTAACCCCGTGCTGTACCTGTCCTGGGAGTGTTTGATGGGGACAGTGTAGAGGGAGATTTACTCTGTATCTAACCCCGTGCTGTACCTGTCCTGGGAGTGTTTGATGGGGACAGTGTAGAGTGAGCTTTACTCTGTATCTAACCCCGTGCTGTACCTGTCCTGGGAGTGTTTGATGGGGACGGTGTAGAGGGAGCTTTACTCTGTATCTAACCCCGTGCTGTACCTGTCCTGGGAGTGTTTGATGGGGACAGTGTAGAGTGAGCTTTACTCTGTATCTAACCCCGTGCTGTACCTGTCCTGGGAGTGTTTGATGGGGACAGTGTAGAGTGAGCTTTACTCTGTATCTAACCCCGTGCTGTACCTGTCCTGGGAGTGTTTGATGGGGACAGTGTAGAGTGAGCTTTACTCTGTATCTAACCCCGTGCTGTACCTGTCCTGGGAATGTTTGAAGGGGACAGTGTAGAGGGAGATTTACTCTGTATCTAACCCCGTGCTGTACCTGTCCTGGGAGTGTTTGATGGGGAGAGTTTCTCGGGTTTTTACCTGGAAGCTGTAATGGTGAAATTTGCTGTCCTTTCCTCACTCCCAGTCAGGGAGATGTCGAATTCTGCGTTGAAAGCCACCTGCAGTGAGAGATTTGACAGCAGGGTTGGGTTTGCACTGCCATTGATCCCAGGGTGACCTGGTGCCAAAGTAACATTGCAGCAACAATCGGAGTGAGGGACACTCCGATCACAGTGAACAACAGTATGGCACACACAAAGAGATCACCTTACGCAGATATACTGACAGGAGGCCAGGACGGAGGGCAAGGATGGAGGGGGGTCAGAGGAAGTGGGAGGGAGGGGGAGGGTGAGAGAGAGGGGGAGGGAGGGGAGGGTGAGAGAGAGGAGGAGGGAGGGGAGGGTGATAGAGAGGAGGAGGGAGGGGAGGGTGAGAGAGAGGGGGAGGGAGGGGAGGGTGAGAGAGAGGGTGAGGGAGGGGAGGGTGAGAGAGAGGGGGAGGGAGGGGAGGGTGAGAGAGAGGGGGAGGGAGGGGAGGGTGAGAGAGAGGAGGAGGGAGGGGAGGGTGAGAGAGAGGGGGAGGGTGAGGGAGGGGAGGGTGAGAGAGAGGAGGAGGGAGGGGAGGGTGAGAGAGAGGGTGAGGGAGGGGAGGGTGAGAGAGAGGAGGAGGGAGGGGAGGGTGAGAGAGAGGACGAGGGAGGGGAGGGTGAGAGAGAGGAGGAGGGAGGGGAGGGTGAGAGAGAGGGGGAGGGAGGGGAGGGTGAGAGAGAGGAGGAGGGAGGGGAGGGTGAGAGAGAGGGGGAGGGGAGGGTGAGAGAGAGGAGGAGGGAGGGGAGGGTGAGAGAGAGGAGGAGGGAGGGGAGGGTGAGAGAGAGGAGGAGGGAGGGGAGGGTGAGAGAGAGGAGGAGGGAGGGGAGGGTGAGAGAGAGGAGGAGGGAGGGGAGGGTGAGAGAGAGGAGGAGGGAGGGGAGGGTGAGAGAGAGGAGGAGGGAGGGGAGGGTGAGAGAGAGGAGGAGGGAGGGGAGGGTGAGAGAGAGGAGGAGGGAGGGGAGGGTGAGAGAGAGGAGGAGGGAGGGGAGGGTGAGAGAGAGGAGGAGGGAGGGGAGGGTGAGAGAGAGGAGGAGGGAGGGGAGGGTGAGAGAGAGGAGGAGGGAGGGGAGGGTGAGAGAGAGGAGGAGGGAGGGGAGGGTGAGAGAGAGGGGGAGGGTGAGGGAGGGGAGGGTGAGAGAGAGGAGGAGGGAGGGGAGGGTGAGAGAGAGGAGGAGGGTGAGGGAGGGGAGGGTGAGAGAGAGGGTGAGGGAGGGGAGGGTGAGAGAGAGGAGGAGGGAGGGGAGGGTGAGAGAGAGGGGGAGGGTGAGGGAGGGGAGGGTGAGAGAGAGGAGGAGGGAGGGGAGGGTGAGAGAGAGGAGGAGGGTGAGGGAGGGGAGGGTGAGAGAGAGGGTGAGGGAGGGGAGGGTGAGAGAGAGGAGGAGGGAGGGGAGGGTGAGAGAGAGGAGGAGGGAGGGGAGGGTGAGAGAGAGGGTGAGGGAGGGGAGGGTGAGAGAGAGGGTGAGGGAGGGGAGGGTGAGAGAGAGGAGGAGGAGGGGAGGGTGAGAGAGAGGAGGAGGGAGGGGAGGGTGAGAGAGAGGGTGAGGGAGGGGAGGGTGAGAGAGAGGGTGAGGGAGGGGAGGGTGAGAGAGAGGAGGAGGGAGGGGAGGGTGAGAGAGAGGAGGAGGGAGGGGAGGGTGAGAGAGAGGAGGAGGGAGGGGAGGGTGAGAGAGAGGGTGAGGGAGGGGAGGGTGAGAGAGAGGAGGAGGGAGGGGAGGGTGAGAGAGAGGAGGAGGGAGTGGAGGGTGAGAGAGAGGGTGAGGGAGGGGAGGGTGAGAGAGAGGGGGAGGGTGAGGGAGGGGAGGGTGAGAGAGAGGAGGAGGGAGGGGAGGGTGAGAGAGAGGGGGAGGGGAGGGTGAGAGAGAGGAGGAGGGAGGGGAGGGTGAGAGAGAGGAGGAGGGAGGGGAGGGTGAGAGAGAGGAGGAGGGAGGGGAGGGTGAGAGAGAGGAGGAGGGAGGGGAGGGTGAGAGAGAGGAGGAGGGAGGGGAGGGTGAGAGAGAGGAGGAGGGAGGGGAGGGTGAGAGAGAGGAGGAGGGAGGGGAGGGTGAGAGAGAGGAGGAGGGAGGGGAGGGTGAGAGAGAGGAGGAGGGAGGGGAGGGTGAGAGAGAGGAGGAGGGAGGGGAGGGTGAGAGAGAGGAGGAGGGGAGGGTGAGAGAGAGGAGGAGGGAGGGGAGGGTGAGAGAGAGGGTGAGGGAGGGGAGGGTGAGAGAGAGGGGGAGGGAGGGGAGGGTGAGAGAGAGGGGGAGGGTGAGGGAGGGGAGGGTGAGAGAGAGGAGGAGGGAGGGGAGGGTGAGAGAGAGGAGGAGGGAGGGGAGGGTGAGAGAGAGGAGGAGGGAGGGGAGGGTGAGAGAGAGGGTGAGGGAGGGGAGGGTGAGAGAGAGGGGGAGGGAGGGGAGGGTGAGAGAGAGGGGGAGGGTGAGGGAGGGGAGGGTGAGAGAGAGGAGGAGGGAGGGGAGGGTGAGAGAGAGGGGGAGGGAGGGGAGGGTGAGAGAGAGGGGGAGGGAGGGGAGGGTGAGAGAGAGGAGGAGGGAGGGGAGGGTGAGAGAGAGGGTGAGGGCGGGGAGGGTGAGAGAGAGGAGGAGGGAGGGGAGGGTGAGAGAGAGGGTGAGGGAGGGGAGGGTGAGAGAGAGGAGGAGGGAGGGGAGGGTGAGAGAGAGGGGGAGGGAGGGGAGGGTGAGAGAGAGGAGGAGGGAGGGGAGGGTGAGAGAGAGGAGGAGGGAGGGGAGGGTGAGAGAGAGGGGGAGGGTGAGGGAGGGGAGGGTGAGAGAGAGGGGGAGGGTGAGGGAGGGGAGGGTGAGAGAGAGGGGGAGGGTGAGGGAGGGGAGGGTGAGAGAGAGGAGGGAGGGGAGGGTGAGAGAGAGGGGGAGGGAGGGGAGGGCGGGGAGGGTGAGGGAGGGGAGGGGAGAGGGGGAGAAACGAGGGGAGGGTAGGAAAGGAGAGGGATGAGTATAAGGGATGCAGGGAGCAGAGGGAAGGGAAAGAGGGGAGGGGTGGAGGGGGATGGGGAGAGAGGATTGCGGAGGAGATGAGAGGTGTGAGGGAGAGGGGGAAGGAGATGGGAATTGCAGCAGATGGGTTGAGTCTGTGCGGAGTGTGAGTGACATGGAGAGAGACAGAGTGAGAGAGAGATAGCAGGGGAGCAGGGGTGGCTGTCAGGGGAATGGGAGATGATGCGGTGATCAGATTCAGAGACACATAGAGGACATTCAGCACTTTGAGAGAACTGGAACAAAGGGATCACTTACATGAGAACCCTTCCTGAAGACTGGATGATTCACACCACAGCTTAATCTTCCAGACTCCACCCATCCCTCATTCTGCAGATCACGGCACACAACATGAACACCAGATGTCTAAAACACAACACCACAGGGTCAGATACAGAGTAAATCTCCCTCTACACCATCCCCATCAAACACTCCCAGGACAGGTACAGCACGGGGTTAGATACAGAGTAAAGTTCCCTCTACACTGTCCCCATCAAACACTCCCAGGACAGGTACAGCACGGGGTCAGATACAGAGTAAATCTCCCTCTACACCATCCCCATCAAACACTCCCAGGACAGGTACAGCACGGGGTTAGGTACAGAGTAAATCTCCCTCTACACTGTCCCCATCAAACACTCCCAGGACAGGTACAGCACGGGGTTAGATACAGAGTAAATCTCCCTCTACACTGTCCCCATCAAACACTCCCAGGACAGGTACAGCACGGGGTTAGATACAGAGTAAATCTCCCTCTACACTGTCTCCATCAAACACTCCCAGGACAGGTACAGCACGGGGTTAGATACAGAGTAAATCTCCCTCTACACCATCCCCATCAGACACTCCCAGGACAGGTACAGCACGGGGTTAGATACAGAGTAAAGCTCCCTCTACACTGTCCCCATCAAACACTCCCAGGACAGCTACAGCACGGGGTTAGATACAGAGTAAAGCTCCCTCTACACTGTCCCCATCAAACACTCCCAGGACAGGTACAGCATGGGGTTAGATACAGAGTAAATCTCCTTCTACACTGTCCCCATCAAACACTCCCAGGACAGGTACAGCACAGGGTTAGATACAGAGTAAAACTCCCTCTACACTGTCCCCATCAAACACTCCCAGGACAGGTACAGCACGGGGTTAGATACGGAGTAAAGGTCCCTCTACACCGTCCACATCAAACACTCCCAGGACTGGTACAGCACGGGGTTAGATACAGAGTAAATCTCCCTCTACACTGTCCCCATCAAACACTCCCAGGGCAGGTACAGCACGGGGTTAGATACAGAGTAAATCTCCCTCTACACTGTCCCCATCAAACACTCCCAGGACAGGTACAGCACGGGGTTAGATACAGAGTAAATCTCCCTCTACACTGTCCCCATCAAACACTCCCAGGACAGGTACAGCACGGGGTTAGATACAGAGTAAATCTCCCTCTACACCATCCCCATCAAACACTCCCAGGACAGGTACAGCACGGGGTTAGATACAGAGTAAAGCTCCCTCTACACTGTCCCCATCAAACACTCCCAGGACAGGTACAGCACGGGGTTAGATACAGAGTAAAACTCCCTCTACACTGTCCCCATCAAACACTCCCAGGACAGGTACAGCACGGGGTTAGATACAGAGTAAATCTCCCTCTACACTGTCCCCATCAAACACTCCCAGGACAGGTACAGCACGGGGTTAGATACAGAGTAAATCTCCCTCTACACTGTCTCCATCAAACACTCCCAGGACAGGTACAGCACGGGGTTAGATACAGAGTAAATCTCCCTCTACACCATCCCCATCAGACACTCCCAGGACAGGTACAGCACGGGGTTAGATACAGAGTAAAGCTCCCTCTACACTGTCCCCATCAAACACTCCCAGGACAGCTACAGCACGGGGTTAGATACAGAGTAAAGCTCCCTCTACACTGTCCCCATCAAACACTCCCAGGACAGGTACAGCATGGGGTTAGATACAGAGTAAATCTCCTTCTACACTGTCCCCATCAAACACTCCCAGGACAGGTACAGCACAGGGTTAGATACAGAGTAAAACTCCCTCTACACTGTCCCCATCAAACACTCCCAGGACAGGTACAGCACGGGGTTAGATACGGAGTAAAGGTCCCTCTACACCGTCCACATCAAACACTCCCAGGACTGGTACAGCACGGGGTTAGATACAGAGTAAATCTCCCTCTACACTGTCCCCATCAAACACTCCCAGGGCAGGTACAGCACGGGGTTAGATACAGAGTAAATCTCCCTCTACACTGTCCCCATCAAACACTCCCAGGACAGGTACAGCACGGGGTTAGATACAGAGTAAATCTCCCTCTACACTGTCCCCCATCAAACACTCCCAGGACAGGTACAGCACGGGGTTAGATACAGAGTAAATCTCCCTCTACACTGTCCCCATCAAACACTCCCAGGGCAGGTACAGCACGGGGTTAGATACAGAGTAAAGGTCCCTCTACACTGTCCCCATCAAACACTCCCAGGACAGGTACAGCACGGGGTTAGATACAGAGTAAATCTCCCTCTACACTGTCCCCATCAAACACTCCCAGGACAGGTACAGCATGGGGTTAGATACAGAGTAAAGCTCCCTCTACACTGTCCCCATCAAACACTCCCAGGACAGGTACAGCACGGGTTTGTTACAGAGTAAAACTCCCTCTACACTGTCCCCATCAAACACTCCCAGGACAGGTACAGCCTGGGGTTAGATACAGAGTAAAGCTCCCTCTACACTGTCCCCATCAAACACTCCCAGGACAGGTACAGCACAGGGTTAGATACAGAGTAAATCTCCCTCTACACTGTCTCCATCAAACACTCCCAGGACAGGTACAGCACGGGGTTAGATACAGAGTAAAGCTCCCTCTACACTGTCCCCATCAAACACTCCCAGGACAGGTACAGCACGGGGTTAGATACAGAGTAAAGTTCCCTCTACACTGTCCCCATCAAACACTCCCAGGACAGGTACAGCACGGGGTTAGATACAGAGTAAATCTCCCTCTACACTGTCTCCATCAAACACTCCCAGGACAGGTACAGCACGGGGTTAGATACAGAGTAAAGCTCCCTCGACACTGTCGCCATCAAACACTCCCAGGGCAGGTACAGCACGGGGTTAGATACAGAGTAAAGGACCCTCTACATTCTCCCTATCAAACACTCCCAGGACAGGTACAGCACAGGATTAGAAACAGAGTACATCTCCTTCTAAACGGGCCCCATCAAAGACTCCTAGGACAGGTACAGCACGGGGTTAGATACAGAGTAAATCTCCCTCTACACTGTCCCCAATAAACACTCCGAGTACAGGTACAGCACGGGGTTAGATACAGAGTAAAGCTCCCTCTACACCGTCCCCATCAAACACTCCCAGGACAGGTACAGCATGGGGTTAGATACAGAGTAAATCTCCCTCTACACTGTCCCCATCAAACACTCCCAGGACAGGTACAGCACGGGGTTAGATACAGAGTAAAGTTCCCTCTACACTGTCCCCATCAAACACTCCCAGGACAGGTACAGCACGGGGTTAGATACAGAGTAAAGTTCCCTCTACACTGTCCCCATCAAACACTCCCAGGACAGGTACAGCACGGGGTTAGATACAGAGTAAATCTCCCTCTACACTGTCCCCATCAAACACTCCCAGGACAGGTACAGCACGGGGTTAGATACAGAGTAAAGTTCCCTCTACACTGTCCCCATCAAACACTCCCAGGACAGGTACAGCACGGGGTTAGATACAGAGTAAAGTTCCCTCTACACTGTCCCCATCAAACACTCCCAGGACAGGTACAGCACGGGGTTAGATACAGAGTAAAGTTCCCTCTACACTGTCCCCATCAAACACTCCCAGGACAGGTACAGCACGGGGTTAGATACAGAGTAAAGCTCCCTCTACACTACTCCCATCAAACACTCCCAGGGCAGGTACAGCATCGCGTTAGATATAGGGTAAAGTTTCCTGTACACTGTCCCCATCAAACACTCCCAGGACAGGTACAGCACGGGGTTAGATACAGAGTAAAGCTCCCTCTACACTATCCCCAACAAACACCTCTAGGACAGGTGCAGCATGGGGTTAGATACAGGGGCAGGTCCCTCTACACTGTCCCCATCAAACACTCCCAGGACATGTACAGCATGGGGTACATACAGAGTAAAGCTTCCTATACATTGTCCCTATCAAACACCCCTAGGACAGGTACAGCACAGGATTAGAAACAGAGTAAATCGCCTTCTAAACGGTCCCCATCAAACACTCCTAGGGTAGATACAGCATGGTGTTAGATACAGAGTAAATCTCCCTCTGCACTGTCCCCAATAAACACTCCAAGTACAGGTACAGCACGGGTTTAGATACAGGATAAAACTCCCTCTACACTCTCCAATCAAACATTCTGAGGACAGGTACAGCACAGTGTTAGATACAGAGTAAAGCCCCCTCTATACTCTCCCTATCAAACACTCCCAGGACAGGTACAGCACGGGGTTTGATACAGAGTAAAGATCCCTCTACACTATCCCCAACAAACACTCCCAGGGAAGGTACAGCATCGCGTTAGATATAGGGTAAAGTTTCCTGTACACCATCCCCATCAAACACTCCCAGGACAGGTACAGCACAGTGTTAGATACAGAGTAAAGATCTTTCTACATTGTCCCCATTAAACACTCCCAGTTCAGGCACAGCACGGGGTTAGATACAGAGTAAAGTTCCCTCTACACTATCCCCAACAAACACTTCTAGGACAGGTGCAGCATTGGGTTAGATACAGGGGCAGGTCCCACTACACTGTCCCCATCAAACACTCCCAGGACAGGTACAGCCTGGGGTTAGATACAGAGTAAAGCTCCCTCTACACCGTCCCCATCAAACACTCCCAGGACAGGTACAGCACGGGGTTAGATACAGAGTAAATCTCCCTCTGTACTGTCCCCAACAAACACTCCCAGGACAGGTACAGCACAGGGTTAGATACAGAGTAAAGCTCCCTCTACACTGTCCCCATCAAACACTCCCAGGACAGGTACAGCACGGGGTTAGTTACAGAGTAAATCTCCCTCTACACTGTCCCCATCAAACACTCCCAAGGCATGCACAACACAAGTTGAGATAGAGAATAAAGCTTCCTCTACACTGTCCCCATCAAACACTCCCAGGACAGGTACAGCACAGGGTTAGATACAGAGTAAAGCTCCCTCTACACTGTCCCCATCAATCACTCCCAGGACAGGTACAGCACGGGGTTAGATACAGAGTAAATCTCCCTCTACACCGTCCCCATCAAACACTCCCAGGACAGGTACAGCACGGGGTTAGATACAGAGTAAATCTCCCTCTACACTGTCCCCATCAAACACTCCCAGGACAGGTACAGCACGGGGTTAGATACAGAGTAAATCTCCCTCTACACTGTCCCCATCAAACACTCCCAAGGCATGCACAACACAAGTTGAGATAGAGAGTAAAGCTTCCTCTACACTGTCCCCATCAAACACTCCCAGGACAGGTACAGCACAGGGTTAGATACAGAGTAAAGCTCCCTCTACACTGTCCCCATCAATCACTCCCAGGACAGGTACAGCACGGGGTTAGATACAGAGTAAATCTCCCTCTACACCGTCCCCATCAAACACTCCCAGGACAGGTACAGCACGGGGTTAGATACAGAGTAAATCTCCCTCTACACTGTCCCCATCAAACACTCCCAGGACAGGTACAGCACGGGGTTAGATACAGAGTAAATCTCCCTGTACACTGTCCCCATCAATCACTCCCAGGACAGGTACAGCACGGGGTTAGATACAGAGTAAATCTCCCTCTACACCGTCCCCATCAAACACTCCCAGGACAGGTGCAGCACGGGGTTAGATACAGAGTAAATCTCCCTCTACACTGTCCCCATCAATCACTCCCAGGACAGGTACAGCACGGGGTTAGATACAGAGTAAAGCTCCCTCTACACTGTCCCCAGCAAACTCTCCCAGGACAGGTACAGCACCGGGTTAGATACAGAGTAAATCTCCCTCTACACTATCCCCATCAAACACTCCCAGGACAGGTACAACACGGGGTTAGATACAGAGTAAAGCCCCCTCTACACTGTCCCCATCAAACACTCCCAGGACAGGTACAGCACAGGGTTAGATACAGAGTAAAGATCCCTCTACACTGTCCCCATCAAACACTCCCAGGACAGGTACAGCACGGGGTTAGATACAGAGTAAAACTCCCTCTACACTGTCCCCATCAATCACTCCCAGGACAGGTACAGCACGGGGTTAGATACAGAGTAAAGCCCCCTCTACACTGTCCCCATCAAACACTCCCAGGACAGGTACAGCACGGGGTTAGATACAGAGTAAAGCTCCCTCTACACTGTCCCCATCAAACACTCCCAGGACAGGTACAGCACAGGGTTAGATACAGAGTAAAGTTCCCTCTACACTGTCCCCATCAAACACTCCCAGGACAGGTACAGCACGGGGTTAGATACAGAGTAAAGCTCACTCTACACTGTCCCCATCAAACACTCCCAGGACAGGTACAGCACGGGGTTAGATACAGAGTAAAGCCCCCTCTACACTGTCCCCATCAAACACTCCCAGGACAGGTACAGCACGGGGTTAGATACAGAGTAAACGTCCCTCTACACTGTCCCACATCAAACACTCCCAGGGCAGGTACAGCACGGGGTTAGATACAGAGTAAAGCCCCCTCTACACCGTCCCCATCAAACACTCCCAGGACAGGTACAGCACGGGGTTAGATACAGAGTAAATCTCCCTCTACACCGTCCCCATCAAACACTCCCAGGACAGGTACAGCACGGGGTTAGATACAGAGTAAATCTCCCTCTACACTGTCCCCATCAAACACTCCCAGGGCAGGTACAGCTCGGGATTAGATATAGAGTAAAGCTACCTCTACAAAGTCCTCATCAAACAGTTCCAGGATAAGTACAGCACAGGGTTAGATACAGAGTAAAGCTCCCTCTACACCGTCCCCATCAGACACTCCCAGGACAGGTACAGCACGGGGTTAGATACAGAGTAAATCTCCCTCTACACCGTCCCCATCAGACACTCCCAGGACAGGTACAGCACGGGGTTAGATACAGAGTAAAACTCCCTCTACACTGTCCCCATCAAACACTCCCAGGACAGGTACAGCACGGGGTTAGATACAGAGTAAATCTCCCTCTCCACTGTCCCCATCAAACACTCCCAGGACAGGTACAGCACGGGGTTAGATACAGAGTAAATCTCCCTCTACACTGTCCCCATCAAACACTCCCAGGACAGGTACAGCACGGGGTTAGATACAGAGTAAAGTTCCCTCTACACTGTCCCCATCAAACACTCCCAGGACAGGTACAGCACGGGGTTAGATACAGAGTAAAGTTCCCTCTACACTGTCCCCATCAAACACTCCCAGGACAGGTACAGCACAGGATTAGATACAGAGTAACGCTCCCTCTACACTGTCCCCATCAAACACTCCCAGGACAGGTACAGCACGGGGTTAGATACAGAGTAAATCTCCTCTACACTGTCCCCATCAAACACTCCCAGGACAGGTACAGCACGGGGTTAGATACAGAGTAAATCTCCCTCTACACTGTCCCCATCAAACACTCCCAGGACAGGTACAGCACGGGGTTAGATACAGAGTAAATCTCCTCTACACTGTCCCCATCAAACACTCCAGGACAGGTACAGCACGGGGTTAGATACAGAGTAAAGCTCCTCTACACTGTCCCATCAAACACTCCCAGGACAGGTACAGCACGGGGTTAGATACAGAGTAAAGCTCCTCTACACTGTCCCATCAAACACTCCAGGACAGGTACAGCACGGGGTTAGATACAGAGTAAAGCTCCCTCTACACTGTCCCCATCAAACACTCCCAGGACAGGTACAGCACGGGGTTAGATACAGAGTAAATCTCCCTCTACACTGTCCCATCAAACACTCCCAGGACAGGTACAGCACGGGGTTAGATACAGAGTAAAGCTCCCTCTACACTGTCCCCATCAAACACTCCCAGGACAGGTACAGCACGGGGTTAGATACAGAGTAAATCCCTCTACACTGTCCCCATCAAACACTCCCAGGACAGGTACAGCACGGGGTTAGATACAGAGTAAATCTCCCTCTACACTGTCCCCATCAAACACTCCAGGACAGGTACAGCACGGGGTTAGATACAGAGTAAAGCTCCCTCTACACTGTCCCCATCAAACACTCCCAGGACAGGTACAGCACGGGGTTAGATACAGAGTAAATCTCCCTCTACACTGTCCCCATCAAACACTCCCAGGACAGGTACAGCACGGGGTTAGATACAGAGTAAATCTCCCTCTACACTGTCCCCATCAAACACTCCCAGGACAGGTACAGCACGGGGTTAGATACAGAGTAAATCTCCTCTACACTGTCCCCATCAAACACTCCCAGGACAGGTACAGCACGGGGTTAGATACAGAGTAAATCTCCTCTACACTGTCCCCATCAAACACTCCAGGACAGGTACAGCACGGGGTTAGATACAGAGTAAATCTCCCTCTACACTGTCCCATCAAACACTCCCAGGACAGGTACAGCACGGGGTTAGATACAGAGTAAAGCTCCCTCTACACTGTCCATCAAACACTCCAGGACAGGTACAGCACGGGGTTAGATACAGAGTAAATCTCCCTCTACACTGTCCCCATCAAACACTCCCAGGACAGGTACAGCACGGGGTTAGATACAGAGTAAATCTCCCTCTACACTGTCCCCATCAAACACTCCCAGGACAGGTACAGCACGGGGTTAGATACAGAGTAAATCTCTCTACACTGTCCCATCAAACACTCCCAGGACAGGTACAGCACGGGTTAGATACAGAGTAAATCTCCTCTACACTGTCCCCATCAAACACTCCCAGGACAGGTACAGCACGGGGTTAGATACAGAGTAAATCTCCCTCTACACTGTCCATCAAACATTCCCAGGACAGGTAAAGCACGGGGTTAGATACAGAGTAAATCTCCTCTACACTGTCCCATCAAACACTCCAGGACAGGTACAGCACGGGGTTAGATACAGAGTAAATCTCCCTCTACACTGTCCCCATCAAACACTCCAGGACAGGTACAGCACCGGGTTAGATACAGAGTAAATCTCCCTCTACACTGTCCCCATCAAACACTCCAGGACAGGTACAGCACGGGGTTAGATAGTGAGTAAAGCTCCCTCTACACAGTCCCATCAAACACTCCAGGACAGGTACAGCACGGGGTTAGATACAGAGTAAATCTCCCTCTACACTGTCCCATCAAACTCCCAGGACAGGTACAGCACGGGGTTAGATACAGAGTAAATCTCCCTCTACACTGTCCCATCAAACACTCCCAGGACAGGTACAGCACGGGGTTAGATACAGAGTAAATCTCCTCTACACTGTCCCCATCAAACACTCCCAGGACAGGTACAGCACGGGGTTAGATACAGAGTAAAATCTCCCTCTACACTGTCCCATCAAACACTCCCAGGACAGGTACAGCACGGGGTTAGATACAGAGTAAACTCCCTCTACACTGTCCCCATCAAACACTCCCAGGACAGGTAGAGCACGGGGTTAGATACAGAGTAAAGCTCCCTCTACACTGTCCCATCAAACACTCCCAGGACAGGTACAGCACGGGGTTAGATACAGAGTAAAATCTCCCTCTACACTGTCCCCATCAAACACTCCCAGGGCAGGTACAGCACGGGGGTTAGATACAGAGTAAAGTAATCTCCCTCTACACTGTCCCCATCAAACACTCCCAGGACAGGTACAGCACGGGGTTAGATACAGAGTAAAGATCCCCTCTACATGTCCCCATCAAACACTCCCAGGACAGGTACAGACGGGGGTTAGATACAGAGTAATCTCCCTCTACACTGTCCCCATCAAACACTCCCAGGACAGGTACAGCACGGGGTTAGATACAGAGTAAATGCTCCCTCTACACTGTCCCAGCATCAAACACTCCCAGGACAGGTACAGCACGGGGTTAGATACAGAGTAAATCTCCCTACTACATGTCCCCATCAAACACTCCCAGGACAGGTACAGCACGGGGTTGATACAGAGTAAAGCTCCCTCTACATGTCCCCATCAAACATTCCCAAGACAGGTACAGCACTGGGTTAGATACAGAGTAAAGCTCCCTCTACACGGTCCCAACAAACACTCCCAGGACAGGTACAGCACGGGGTTAGATACAGAGTAAATCTCCCTTACACTGTCCCATCAAACACTCCAGGACAGGTACAGCACGGGGTTAGATACAGAGTAAAGCTCCCCTACACTGTCCCCATCAAACACTCCCAGGACAGTACAGCACGGGGTTAGATACAGAGTAAAGATCCCTCTACACCGTCCCATCAAACACTCCCAGGACAGGTACAGCACGGGGTTAGATACAGAGTATTAAAGTCCCTCTACACTGTCCCATCAAACACTCCCAGGACAGGTACAGCACGGGGGTTAGATACAGAGTAAATCTCCCTCTACACTGTCCCCATCAAACACTCCCAGGACAGGTACAGCACGGGGTTAGATACAGAGTAAAGCTCCTCTACACTGTCCCATCAAACACTCCCAGGACAGGTACAGCACGGGGTTAGATACAGAGTAAATCTCCCTCTACACTCTCCCCATCAAACACTCCCAGGACAGGTACAGCACGGGGTTAGATACAGAGTAAAGCTCCCTCTGCACTGTCCCCATCAAACCCTTCAAGGGCAGGTACAGCAAGGTTTTCGATACACTGTAAAGCTCTCTCTGTACTGTCCCCAACAAAAACTCCCAGGACAGGTATAGCACGGGGATAGATACAGAGTAAAGCACCTTCTACACTGTGCCCATCAAACACTCCCGGGACAGGTTACAGCACGGGGTTAGATACAGAGTAATCTCCTCTACACAGTCCCATCAAACACTCCCAGGACAGGTACAGCACGGGGTTAGATACAGAGTAAATCTCCTCTACACTGTCCCCATCAAACACTCCCAGGACAGGTACAGCACGGGGTAGATACAGAGTAAATCTCCCTCTACACTGTCCCCATCAAACACTCCCAGGACAGGTACAGCAGGGGTTAGATACAGGTAAAGCTCCCTCTATCACATGTCCATCAAACACTCCCAGGACAGGTACAGCACGGGTTAGATACAGAGTAAAGCTCCTCGTCATGTCCCATCAACACTCCCAGGACAGGTACAGCACGGGGTTAGATACAGAGTAAATCTCCCTCTACACTGTCCTCATCAAACACTCCCAGGGACAGGTACTGCACGGGGTTAGATACAGAGTAAAGCTCCCTCTACACTGTCCCATCAAACACTCCCAGGACAGGTACAGCACGGGGTTAGATACAGAGTAAATCTCACCCTACACTGTCCCATCAAAACACTCCCAGGACAGGTACAGCACGGGGTTAGATACAGAGTAAATCTCCCTCTACACCGTCCCATCAAACTCTCCAGGGCGGTACAGCACGGGGTTAGATACTGAGTTAAATCTCCTCTACTCTGTCCCATCAAACACTCCCAGGACAGGTACAACACGGGGGTTAGATACAGAGTAAAGCTCCTCTACACTGTCCCATCAAACACTCCAGGACAGGTACAGCACGGGTTTAGATAAGAGTAAATCTCCCTCTAACTGTCCCATCAAACACTCCCAGGACAGGTACAGCACGGGGTTAGATAAGAGTAAATCTCCCTCTACACTGTCCCCATACAAACACTCAGGACAGGTACAGCACGGGGTTAGATACAGAGTATAGCTTCCTCTACACTGTCCCATCAAACACTCCCAGGGAGTGGTACAGCACGGGGTTAGATACAGAGTAAAGCTCCTCTACACTGTCCCATCAAACACTCCCAGGAAGGTACAGCACGGGGTTAGATACAGAGTAAATCTCCCTCTACACTGTTCCCATCAAACACTCCCAGGACAGGTACAGCTCGGGTGTTAGATACAGAGTAAACCCTCTACACTGTCCCCATCAAACCACCCAGGACAGGTACAGACGGGGTTAGATACAGAGTAAATCTCCCTCTACACTGTCCCCATCAAACACTCCAGGACAGGTACAGCACGGGTTAGATACAGAGGTAATCTCTCT
>NW_024470774.1:86220-122483 GCF_017639515.1 Carcharodon carcharias
AACACTCCCAGGACAGGTACAGCACGGGGTTAGATACAGAGTAAAACTCCCTCTACACCGTCCCCATCAAACACACCCAGGACAGGTACAGCACGGGGTTAGATACAGAGTAAATCTCCCTCTACACTGTCCCCATCAAACACACCCAGGACAGGTACAGCACGGGGTTAGATACAGAGTAAAACTCCCTCTACACCGTCCCCATCAAACACTCCCAGGACAGGTACAGCACGGGGTTAGATACAGAGTAAAACTCCCTCTACACCGTCCCCATCAAACACACCCAGGACAGGTACAACACGGGGTTAGATACAGAGTAAAGCTCCCTCTAAACTGTCCCCATCAAACACTCCCAGGACAGGTACAGCACGGGGTTAGATACAGAGAAAAGCTCCCTCTACAATGTCCACAACAAACACTCCCAGGACAGGTACAGCACGGGGTTAGATACAGAGTAAAGCTCCCTCCCTCTACACTGTCCCCATCAAACACTCCGGGACAGGTACAGCGCAGGTTTAGATACAGTGTAAAGCTCCCTCTACTTTTGAAATTAGTTTGATCTAATTGTCACTATACCTGCACCATGGTGATCTTTTTAAAGGAGAGGCGGCTGGGATGGATGAAGTTGAGTTGTGTGTTGGAGGAGTCTTCATGAGCATTTTGCAGAACCACAGTCACTATCAACACCATCGTCTGTCCAATCACCACCACGTCACCCCTAAGGAGACATCGAACACCAGTATAACTCTTGTCCTCACTGAGCCCTCTTTGGTATGTCAATTTGACCCCAATTGGAAAGAGCTTCAGTTAGCAGATGTAGGTTAGAATAAACTTCACAGCAGTGACCCAGGTAAAGAAATCATTAAAATAATGAAACAGGAGAATGCTGACCTATCTGTGGAGAGAACTAAGGGGTCAAAGAAATGGTTTAACTTTGAGAAGTGCCAATTAGAGCACAGCTGGAGTGTCTGGGAGTGGTTCCAGGCAGTTTGCATTTCGAAGGATATATTCATCTTGGAGGGAGTGCAGTGTAGATTCACCAGAATAATACCTGGACTCCGGGGTTCAATTCCAAGGAGAGATTGAAACAAACCATGACTGCCTTCCCTGAATTTAAATGGTTACAGAGTGTTCTGATCAAATCATTCAAGTTATTAGGGGGAACAGATCGAGTCAATATTAGCTACTTCTGCTGGTTGTGGACTAGGGAGAATAGATTAAAAGTTAGAGTCAGACCTTTTGGGAATGAGATGAGGAGACTGTGTTTACTAATGCCACAATACCAGGGGGAGGACTCCCTGCACATGTGCAGTTGCAGTCACAGCCTCAGTGCCAGAATGCCAGCTACTTGCCTTTTGAAAAAAACAAGTTGGCTTCACAAAGACTAACAATGAAGTCCATGTTCCCCTTTTTAGGCCTGTTCAATCCTTAACTAATTGCAAGTTCTTGTATTTAGTTGATGTATCATTTTTCAACGCTCCCAACATAAAATGGAACCTGGCTAGCTCAGTCGATGAAACATGCAATTTTTGAGACATTTAAGGGAATAAGTTAAGGAAAGTATCAAACTTAAGAATAAAACATATAATTGCGCAAGGCTGAGTGGCAGGTCAGATGATTGGTCAGAATATGAAGAATGGCAGAAAATGACTAAAAATGTAACCAGGAGAAAGACATCAGAGTATGAGAGGAAGCTAGCGAGAAATGTAAAAATGTATAGCAAGAGTTTCCACAGGTATTTAAAAAGGAAAAGAGTAAAGTGAGTGTTGGTCCTCTAGAAGTGACAGTGCGAGTTAATAGTAGATAATAAGGATATGGTGAATGAAATGGACAAATATTTTGCTTCTGTGTTCACTATAGCAGATAAAAAAACACTCCAGTAATAGCTGCAAATCAGGAGGTGAACGGGAGAAAGGAACTTGGTGAGATTGAAATCACTGGGGAAATGGTATGGAGCAAATGGATGGAGCTGTGGGCTGGCAGGTCTCCGGGTCCCGATAGGTTACATCCTTGGGTCTTAAAAGAGGCCGCTAATGAGGTAGTTAATGTGCTGGTGTTAATTTTCCAAAATTCCCTAGATTCTGGAAAGGTTCCATCAGACTGGAAAGTAGCAAATATAAACCCTCCATTCAAGAAGGGAGAGAGGCAGAAAACAGGAAACTATAGGCCAGTTAGTGTGACGTCTGTCATGGGGAAGGTGCTGGAGTCGATTATTAAGGTGGTTATAGCTGGGCACTCAGAAGAGCTCAAGGTGATTGGGTAGAGTCAGCATGGTTTTGTGAAAGGAAAATTGTGTTAAACTAGTTTATTAGAGTTTTTTTGAAGGAGTAACATGCGCAGTGGATAAAGGGAGCCTGTAGACCTACTATACTTGGATTTCCAGAAGGAATTTGATAAGGTGTGGGAAATAAAAACTCCTGGTGTATGGTGTAAGATATTAGCCTGGATAGAGGGTTGGCTGGCTGGCAGAACACACAGTATGTATAATTGTGTCTTTTTCGGATTGGCAGGTTATGTGACAAATGGAGTCCCACAGGAGTTTATGCTGGGGCCTGGCTTTTTACAATTTATATCAATGGCTTCGATGAGGGGAGTGAAGGCATGCTGCTAAATTTGCAGATGATAGGTAGGAAAGTATGTTGTGAAGGGGACATGAGGAGATTGCTGATGGATATAGACAGGCTAAGTGCGTGGGCAAAGATCTGGCAGATGGAGTTTAATGTGGGAAAATGTGAAGTTGTTCACTTTGGCAGGAAGAATAAAAAAGCAGAGTATCATTTAAATAGAGAACAACTGCATAATTCTGAGGTGTAGAGGGATCTGGGTGTTCTTGTACATGAGTCACTAAAAGTTAGTTTGCAGGTACAGCAAGTAATCAAGAAGGTTAATGGAATGTTATCCTTTATTATGAGAGGGATTGAACATAAAAGTAAGGGTGTTATGCTTCAGTTATACAGGAGATTGGTGAGACTGTGTCTCGAATACTGTGTACAGCTTTGGTCTCCTTATTTAAGGAAGGATGTAAATGTGCTGGAGATGGTTCAGAGGAGGTTTACTAGATTGATACCTGGAATGAGCGAGTTGTCTGATGGGGAAAGGTTGGACAAACTGGGCTTGTTTCCACTGGAGTTTGGAAGAGTGAGGGGTGGTTTGATTGGAATATACAAGATCCTGAATTGACAAGGTGGATGTGGAAAGGATGTTTCCTCTTGTGGGTGAGTCCAGAACTAGGGGGCATGGTTTAAATTTAGGGACAGAGATGAGGAGAATTTCTTTCTCTCAGAGGGTTGTGGGACTTTGGGACTCTCTGCCTCAGAAGCTGGTGGAGGCGGGGTCATTGAATATTTTTATGGCAGAGGCAGATAGATTCTTGTTAGGCAAGGGAATCAAAGGTTATTGGGGGTAGATTGGAATGTGGAAAGTGAAACACAAACAGATCAGCCATGAACTTACTGAATGGCTGGGCAGGCTCGAAGGGCTGAATGGCTTACTGATGCTCCTATTTCACACGTTTAGGAAATGGAGACAGTTTAAACAAGCTATATTTGTATTTGTGGTTGTTAGGAACGAGTTTTAGCTTTAAAGTTTGTTTGATTTGTATTTCTGTATTTGCATGTTGAGACAAGGTCAAATTGAATCTTAGTTTCACTTTAAAAGGTGCCTGCATTTCCAGTGAGTTTCTTACAACTGTTGAAGAGAAGTTAAAGCAAACCCAACAGTAGAAGAATCTGTACTGTTGCCTAGCAACAGAGGTCCAGAGACACACACACACAGGAAAAACAGCAGTTCGAGCATCATAGAAATAAGGTGCCAGGACATGAAAAGGGACAGATAGCAGGTTCCATACCAAAGAAGAAAGTCCCCAAAATCCAGGGGAGTGGAACAGGAGAAAGTCCCAAGAAGGCCTTCTAGTCAAAGCAAGGACAGGAACCTGGAAAAGGTCCTGTCAGTGAAGTTAGGGGTGAGGAGCAGCAGAAGGCCCCAAGCTTCAAGCATAAAGGAAAAAAAGCTGCGAGAAGCAGACTTAAAGCGAGAAGCCAGCAGGCCCAGAAAGGGCTGAAGGTCTGTAACAGTTTGCTATGGGCAGGTACAGCAGTGGTGTCCAGTTGACAGCTGAATCAGTGAGAGAGAGTGCATGGAAGACAGCTTGAGTGCTTGTGGTGATCCAGGAGAGTGGAACATTGGAAGGAGAGTTCGAAACCCTGGAGGTGAACACTTGTGGAAGGCGTCTAAGAGAAAGCACCAATTTGGGAGAAGATTGCAAAGTGAGTTCTTGGAAAGTGGAGTTTGGGAGCCCTCGTGTGAAAGACGGAATTCAGTGAGACTGGTTAATTCACGGTGTGACAAGCATCTGTGGGGAGTTGATGAGAGATCCATAGCATCTGTCGAGGGTGGCATCTGTCAGTTGGTTTAAGAGTGTGGTGTGTCTGACCACAAGTTGCCAATCAGTTAACATGGACTGTGTACTTACAGTAAACATTAGAGTAAAGATAGCTTTTGTAACTCATGCTATCCTTACAAATCTGTCTATATCTGTAAAGGTATAGTTACGGGTGAAGGAGTATTGTAATATAGTTCATCTTTTCTTGTTAAATAAATGTTTCACACTTTTGTTAAAAGTTCATCAGCTGATTCCTGAGACTCTGTTCAGTAGCTTCTCTTCACGTATCTAAACAAACACATAAAAGTTAGGATCTGTCAAGCTGGGTTCCATCCTGGGATCAGGCTTGATCTGCAGTAACAAAAACAAAAATTGCTGGAAAAACTCAGCAGTCTGACAGCATCTGCAGAAAGGAAGACAGGTTTAACATTTCTAGTCTGTATGACTTTTCATCAGAACCCACAGTAACATCAGCTGGGATTGTAACAGTATGTTCATATGTAAAACATACTTCAGGGAAGTCCATAAATGAAGAAGATATATCATTAGGAAGTAAAAGAGATTCCCAACTTCCAATGTGAAGAGTTGATTAGAATACTTAGTTTAATATTTACCGAAAGGTAAATAAGTGGTCAATAGAAAAACAATTTTGACTAAAATATTTAGGAAAAAATTCATGACCCAAGATGGGATTTGAAATGATGTTCCTGGGATTGAGCTATCCATTCTGAGTGGTAAACCCCTCCACAAAGCTGTTATACACTCGATCTAGCTTAAGGAGACAACACACAAAATCTCACTGAGATTCCCACCACAGGTTGGGAAGCTGGATGAATTGTTGCGGTGAGTGATATTTTTCTATGTGCGACAGTGAAAGCGATGCCCATCCAAACTCCTGAGACCAATCCGAAAGGCGATTTCACTGTTGCACGGAGAACAATGTAACTCAGTGGCAACAATTCAGCACATGTGCTGGTGATCACGGTGTGGGCTGAGTGGGCACGTGGGACTGTTCCTGACATCTTTCTCGTCAGCGGCAGGAGTTACAGTGAATGAGGACAGACTTCTGCACACCAAGGCTGTTAGACTTTAGAAATTCTCTTCTGCAAACGACAGTTGGTGCAAGGTCAATTATTCATTTTAAAGCTCTAAGCCGGATAGGTTATTGTTAAAAAAAGGGGATTCTTTACTTTCTCTCTCAGCATGTGGGAGAAGCTGGCTGGTTCAGTATTTATTACCCATCCTTAAGTGCCCTTGAGAAGGTGGTGGTGAGACACCTTCTTGAACGGCTGCCGTTACATACGAACATATGAATTAGGAACAGGAGTCGGCCACTCGGCCCCTCGAGCCTGCTCCACCATTCAAGAAGATCATGGCTGATCTGAATGTAACCTCAACCCCACATTCCTGTCTACCCTCGATCACCTTTCACCCCCTTGTTAATCAAGAATCAATCTAGCTCTGCTTTAAAAATATTCAAAGACTCTGCTCCCACTGCGTTTTGTGGAAGAGAGTTCCATAGATTCTGAACCCTCAGAGAAAAAAATTCTCCCCATCTCTGTCTTAAATGAGTGACCCCTTATTTTTAAACAGTGACCCCTCGTTTTTGATTCTTCCACAAGAGGAAACATCTTCTCCACATCCGTCCTGTCAATACCCCTCAGGATCTTAAAGGTTTCAATTAAGTCCCCTCCTACTCTTCTAAACTCCAGTGGATACAAACCTAACCTGTCCAGCCCTTCCTCAGAAGACAACCTGCCCATTCCTGGTATTAGTCTAGTAAACCCAGTCTGAACTGATTCTAATGCATTTACACCTTTCTTTAAGTAAGGAGACAAGTATTGTTCACAATACTCCAGGTGTGGTCTTAGTACCCTGTACAACTCAAGCACAGCCTCCCTACTTTTGTAATCAATTTCCCTCACAATAAATGATAACATTGTATTAGCTTTCCTAATCACCTGCTCTACCTGCATACTCACCTTTTGTGATTCATGCACCAGGACACCCAGATCCCTCTGAATCTCAGAGCTCTGCAATCTCTCACCATTTAGATAATAAGCTTCTTTTTTATTCTTCCTGGCCAAAAGGAAAGATTTCACATTTGCCCACCTTATATTCCATTTGCCAGATCTTTGCCCACTCAGGAAATCTATCTATGTCACTTTATAGACTCCTTATGTCCTCTTCACAATTTACTTTTCTACCAACTTTGTCCCATCAGCAAATTTAGCAAACATTCCTCCGGTCCCTTCATCCAGGTCATTGATATAAATTGTAAAAAGCTGGGGCCCCAGCACTGATCCCTGTGGCACACCACTCGTCATATCCTGCCAACCATAAAAAGACCTATTTATGCCAACTCTCTGCACCCTGTTAGCTAGCCAATCTTCTATCCATGCCAATATGTTACCCGCTTCACCATGAGCTTTTATTTCATGCAATAACCTTTGATGTGGCACTTCATCAAATACCTCCTTGAAATCTAAGTACAGTACATGGACCGGTTCCCCCTCATCCACAGCACATGTGATTCCTTCAAAGAACTCCAATAAATTGGTTGGACATGATTTCCCTTTCAAAAAGCCATGTTGACCCTTGAATGTTTCTAAGTGCCCTACTATAACTTGCTTAATAGCTTCTAAAATGTTCCCTGTGACAGATGTTAGGCTAACTGGCCTATAGTTTTCAGCTTTCTGTGTCCCTCCCTTTTTGAATGAAGGAGTTATGTTTGCCATTTTCAAATCTAGTGGAACCTTCCCTGAATCTAAGGAATTTTGGGAAATTAAAACCAGTGCATCAACAATCTCACTAACCACTTCTTTCTAGACCTTAGGATGAAGCACATCCGGACCTGGGGATTTGTCAGCCCACAGCCCCAACTATTTGCTCAATACCACTTCCCTGGTGATTGGAATTTTCCCCAAGTTCCTCCCTCCCTTCCATTTCCTGATTTACAGCTATTTCTGGGATGTTACTGGTGTCCTCTACAGTGAAGAACGAAGCAAAATGCCGGTTTCATTCACCCACCATTTCCCTATGTTTTGTTATTGCATTATCAAGTCCGTATGACTCTTCTTCAGAGCTGGGCTGAGCTTTGAAGAAGATGCATACAGAATCAACACGGTAATTCTGTCTCTCTATCCACGGATGCTGTTAGACCTGCTCAGTTTTTCCAGCGCTTTATTTTCATTATGGCGAATTAACTACTCACCTCCTGCAGCTGAGAGTGAGTTTACCCCTGCCTAAAGAGCAAGAAAGAAAGAATCTAGAAAGAATTTAGCTTCCTTACACAGTACTTTCCAGTTACTGCTAATTCCAGGCTAGACTAGATTTGAAGAGCAAAATTTAAGAGCGGAATTAACACTGAAAAATCCCACCTGACCAAACTCCAAGGGCAGAATTTTGCCGTGGGTGAGCAGGGGGCGGGGTCTGCTCACCCAGGGGTAAAATGACGTGGGGTGATGTCAGGCGGAGCCCCTGATGTCATCCCGCCCCATTTAAATATTCAGGAAGTGGGGGGGGGTGCAGCAAAACCAGCTGTGGGCCCGCCGACCTGTCAATGGCCAATCGAGACCATTGACAGGATCATTGAGACAATTAAAGGACCTGCCCGTCCAACCTTAAGGCTGGTGGGCAGTCCAGGAGCCCCGGCGGGGAATAGAGAAAACAGGAAACCCCATCCACCCGGTGGGGTGAGGCTACATGCAGGCTTTTAAAAATGTTAATAAAGTTATCGTGTAAATTAGGAACATGTCCCGTCTCATGTAACATTGTCACACGAGGGGGGCATGTTAGGGAGGTTTGTTTTGTCTATTTTGAACATGTTTCAAAGTGGAAGTGATCTCCCTGAGGCTGCACTTAGCCTCAGGGTGATGTGGGCTCCTTTGTGTGCCAGCAGGAGAGAGAGCACTCTCCCGTTTGGGGAACCCCCCCCCCCTCCACTGCCCGCACAGGGAGTGCATGGCGCATCCCACCGGATGGGCTTTAATTGGCCGGCCCACCTAAAATGGCGGTGGGGCCTGCTTCTCCGGTGGGGATCAGCTCCCTGCCCACCGGAGATTGGAGCGTGCCCACCCACCCGACAGGCAGGACATTCTGCCCCAGCTCTTCACTTAGTTAGTCGGCTGCACTCTGTTTGCAGTTAAGGGATTCAGGGACATGGAGCAAAGCCCGTTGGATGGAGTAAGGTACAGATCAGCCCTGATCTGACTGAATGGCAGACTAGCTCGAAGGGCTGAATGGCCTCCTCCTGCTCCTGTATATCAGGCTCGAGGGGCTGAACAGCCTCTTCCTATCGCTGTGTAACAGTCTGAAGGGGCTGAATGGCCTTCTCATGTTGCTGTGTGAAACCATGGGAAGGGGGAGAGCCTCAGCCTCAGGTGGAACTTTTTCTTTCTCCTGACGCAAGATGTGCGTCAAAAAGGAGTAAAATTTAAAGTCTTTCACCGTGACCACAGGAATTTGCTTCACCCTTGACCTTTCACATCACAAATAAGTGAGCAAGGAAATGGTTGCCAAGGTCTTACCCTGAGAAGTTGAAGGCGACTCTCAGATAGTCCACACACTCATTATCCACTCCACAGTCCTTCTCGAATGGGAGCTGCAACAGTGGAAAAGGTGCTGAATGAGTCTGCTCCTACTCCAACTCCAACTCAGCATGTCACACACTGTCACTCAGCACGGCCTGCGCCCAGCTTCCTGTCTAATATACTGTATCTCTACTGCTGTTAATCCAGCTCCCTCACACTGTCACTCAGTAACCCCTCTCCCCCAACGCCCTGTGTTACTGGCGGTATGTCTACTGACGTTAATCCAGCTCACTCACACTGTCACTCAGTGACCCCTCTCCCCCCAGCGCCCTGTGTTACTGACTGTATCTCTACTGCTGTTAATCCAGCTCGCTCACACTGTCACTCAGTAACCCCTCTCCCCCCAGCGCCCTGTGTTACTGACTGTATCTCTACTGATGTTAATCCAGCTCCCTCACACTGTCACTCAGTACCCCCTCTCCCCCCAGCGCCCTGTGTTACTGACTGTATCTCTACTGCTGTTAATCCAGCTCGCTCACACTGTCACTCAGTAACCCCTCTCCCCAGCGCCCTGTGTTACTGGCGGTATGTCTACTGACGTTAATCCAGCTCACTCACACTGTCACTCAGTACCCCCTCTCCCCCAGCGCCCTGTGTTACTGGCGGTATGTCTACTGACGTTAATCCAGCTCACTCACACTGTCACTCAGTAACCCCTCTCCCCCCAGCGCCCTGTGTTACTGACTGTATCTCTACTGCTGTTAATCCAGCTCACTCACACTGTCACTCAGTACCCCCTCTCCCCCAGCGCCCTGTGTTACTGGCGGTATGTCTACTGACGTTAATCCAGCTCCCTCACACTGTCACTCAGTAACCCCTCTCCCCCAGCGCCCTGTGTTACTGACTGTATCTCTACTGCTGTTAATCCAGCTCACTCACACTGTCACTCAGTAACCCCTCTCCCCCAGCGCCCTGTGTTACTGACTGTATCTCTACTGCTGTTAATCCAGCACCCTCACACTGTCACTCAGTACCCCCTCTCCCCCAGCGCCCTGTGTTACTGGCGGTATGTCTACTGACGTTAATCCAGCTCCCTCACACTGTCACTCAGTAACCCCTCTCCCCCAGCGCCCTGTGTTACTGACTGTATCTCTACTGCTGTTAATCCAGCTCGCTCACACTGTCACTCAGTAACCCCTCTCCCCCAGCGCCCTGTGTTACTGGCGGTATGTCTACTGATGTTAATCCAGCTCACTCACACTGTCACTCAGTAACCCCTCTCCCCCAGCGCCCTGTGTTACTGACTGTATCTCTACTGCTGTTAATCCTGCTCCCTCACACTGTCACTCAGTAACCCCTCTCCCCAGCGCCCTGTGTTACTGACTGTATCTCTACTGCTGTTAATCCAGCTCCCTCACACTGTCACTCAGTACCCCCTCTCCCCCAGCGCCCTGTGTTACTGGCGGTATATCTACTGATGTTTATCCAGCACCCTCACACTGTCACTCAGTAACCCGTCCCTCCCAGCACCCTGTGTTACTGGCGGTATATCTACTGATGTTTATCCAGCACCCTCACACTGTCACTCAGTACCCCCTCTCCCCCAGCGCCCTGTGTTACTGGCGGTATGTCTACTGACGTTAATCCAGCTCCCTCACACTGTCACTCAGTAACCCGTCCCTCCCAGCACCCTGTGTTACTGACTGTATATCTACTGATGTTAATCCAGCTCACTCACACTGTCACTCAGTTACCCCTCTCCCCCAGCGCCCTGTGTTACTGACTGTATCTCTACTGATGTTAATCCAGCACCCTCACACTGTCACTCAGTAACCCCTCTCCCCAGCGCCCTGTGTTACTGACTGTATATCTACTGACGTTAATCCAGCTCCCTCACACTGTCACTCAGTTACCCCTCTCCCCCAGCGCCCTGTGTTACTGACTGTATCTCTACTGATGTTAATCCAGCACCCTCACACTGTCACTCAGTAACCCCTCTCCCCCAGCGCCCTGTGTTACTGACTGTATCTCTACTGATGTTAATCCAGCACCCTCACACTGTCACTCAGTAACCCCTCTCCCCCAGCGCCCTGTGTTACTGACTGTATCTCTACTGATATTTATCCAGCACCCTCACACTGTCACTCAGTAACCCCTCTCCCCCAGCGCCCTGTGTTACTGACTGTATCTCTACTGATGTTAATCCAGCTCACTCACACTGTCACTCAGTAACCCCTCTCCCCCCAGCACCCTGTGTTACTGACTGTATCTCTACTGATGTTAATCCAGCTCCCTCACACTGTCACTCAGTAACCCCTCTCCCCCAGCACCCTGTGTTACTGACTGTATCTCTACTGATGTTAATCCAGCTCCCTCACACTGTCACTCAGTAACCCCTCTCCCCCCAGCGCCCTGTGTTACTGACTGTATCTCTACTGATGTTAATCCAGCTCCCTCACACTGTCACTCAGTAACCCCTCTCCCCCAGCACCCTGTGTTACTGACTGTATCTCTACTGATGTTAATCCACCTCCCTCACACTGTCACTCAGTAACCCCTCTCCCCCAGCACCCTGTGTTACTGACTGTATCTCTACTGATGTTAATCCACCTCCCTCACACTGTCACTCAGTAACCCCTCTCCCCCAGCGCCCTGTGTTACTGACTGTATCTCTACTGATGTTAATCCAGCTCCCTCACACTGTCACTCAGTAACCCCTCTCCCCCAGCGCCCTGTGTTACTGACTGTATCTCTACTGATGTTAATCCAGCTCACTCACACTGTCACTCAGTACCCCCTCTCCCCCCAGCACCCTGTGTTACTGGCTGTATCTCTACTGATGTTAATGTAGCACCCTCACACTGTCACTCAGTAACCCCTCTCCCCCAGCGCCCTGTGTTACTGACTGTATCTCTACTGATGTTAATCCAGCTCCCTCACACTGTCACTCAGTACCCCCTCTCCCCCCAGCACCCTGTGTTACTGGCTGTATCTCTACTGATGTTTATCCAGCTCACTCACACTGTCACTCAGTAACCCCTCTCCCCCAGCGCCCTGTGTTACTGGCGGTATGTCTACTGATGTTAATCCAGCTCCCTCACACTGTCACTCAGTAACCCCTCTCCCCCCTTCACCCTGTGTTACTGACTGTATCTCTACTAATGTTAATCCAGCTCACTCACACTATCACTCAGTAACCCCTCTCCCCCCAGCGCCCTGTGTTACTGACTGTATGTCTATTGATGTTAATCCAGCTCACTCACACTGTCACTCAGTAACCCCTCTCCCCTCAGCACCCTGTGTTACTGGCGGTATGTCTACTGACGTTAATCCAGCTCACTCACACTGTCACTCAGTGACCCCTCTCCCCCAGCGCCTTGTGTTACTGACTGTATCTCTACTGATGTTAATCCAGCTCCCTCACATTGTCACTCAGTAACCCCTCTCCCCCAGCACCCTGTGTTACTGACTGTATCTCTACTGATGTTAATCCACCTCCCTCACACTGTCACTCAGTAACCCCTCTCCCCCCAGCTCCCTGTGTTACTGACTGTATCTCTACTGATGTTAATCCAGCTCCCTCACACTCTCACTCAGTAACCCCTCTCCCCAGCGCCCTGTGTTACTGACTGTATCTCTACTGATGTTAATCCAGCTCCCTCACATTGTCACTCAGTAACCCCTCTCCCCCAGCACCCTGTGTTACTGACTGTATCTCTACTGATGTTAATCCACCTCCCTCACACTGTCACTCAGTAACCCCTCTCCCCCCAGCTCCCTGTGTTACTGACTGTATCTCTACTGATGTTAATCCACCTCCCTCACACTGTCACTCAGTAACCCCTCTCCCCTCAGCACCCTGTGTTACTGGCGGTATGTCTACTGATGTTAATCCAGCTCACTCACACTGTCACTCAGTAACCCCTCTCCCCCCAGCGCCCTGTGTTACTGACTGTATATCTACTGATGTTAATCCAGCTCCCTCACACTGTCACTCAGTAACCCCTCTCCCCTCAGCACCCTGTGTTACTGGCGGTATGTCTACTGATGTTAATCCAGCTCACTCACACTGTCACTCAGTAACCCCTCTCCCCCCAGCGCCCTGTGTTACTGACTGTATATCTACTGATGTTAATCCAGCTCACTCACACTGTCACTCAGTAACCCCTCTCCCCCAGCACCCTGTGTTACTGGCGGTATGTCTACTGATGTTAATCCAGCTTTCTCACACTGTCACTCAGTAACCCCTCTCCCCCCTTCAGCCCGTGTTACTGACTATATCTCTACTGATGTTAATCCAGCACCCACACACAGTCACTCAGTAACCCCTCTCCCCCAGCGCCCTGTGTTACTGACTGTATCTCTACTGATGTTAATCCAGCTCACTCACACTGTCACTCAGTAACCCCTCTCCCCCAGTGCCCTGTGTTACTGGCGGTATGTCTACTGATGTTAATCCAGCTCCCTCACACTATCACTCAGTAACCCCTCTCCACCCTTCACCCCGTGTTACTGACTATATCTCTACTGATGTTAATCCAGCTCCCTCACACTGTCACTCAGTGACCCCCACTTCCCCCTTCACCCCGTGTTACTGACTGTATCTCTACTGATGTTAATCCAGCTCTCTCACACTGTCACTCAGTTACCCCTCTCCCCTCAGTGCCCTGTCTCACTGACTGTATCTCCTGAGAGGTCAATCCCGTTACCATGTACCTCGTATTTCTGTGATGTTTTGCTGTACTTGTTGAGAATGGGTCGCAGCCCCTTGCTCCCAGGAATGACCTCACCAGCCAGAGTGAAGTTAAGTGAGAACTCAATTGGATCAAAGTAATCCTTGACACAATTCTGTGAGAGGGAGAAATAATAAGCCATTGAGGAAGACAGAAAACCTGACTTAACTACAGCCACAAAAAATTCAGGAGCATTTGTGACATTGTTAAGAGTTCTGAGCAATGTCTCGCGATTTGAAAGGCTGGGAACTGAAACAAAGTCAGTTTATTCGTACTTATTGAACGTTAAAAACTCATGACAGGATTATATATTTGATTAATACATTGTTAGGATCTGATAATTACTGCAAGTTATTACACTGTTGCCTGAGATTTTACGATGTATAATTTGACATACATAACAAGAAAGAAAATACTTCAAAAGGCCAACGTTTGATTGGCTGTGGCTTCCTTTGAGATATTCTGAGGGGTTTATAGTGAGACAGCATATGGTAGGAGGAGGCTGGTCAGGTGATTCCCATTGAGCTGAGAAAGCAGCTCATGCCCTTCCTTCACAGAACAAGAATATGGCAGAGCAGTTAAACAACTACTTCAGTTCTGTCTTCATGGAGGAAGACACACAGAACTTCCCAGAAATACTACGGAACCAAAAGTCTAGTGAGAAGGAGGAATTGCAGGAAATTAGTATTACAAAAACAATAGTGCTGGAGAAATTAATAGGACTGAAAGCCGTTAAATCCCCAGGGCCTGATAATCTCCATCCAAGGCTACTAAAGGAGACAGCTATGGAAATTGTGGATGTGTTGGTTATCATCTTCCAAACTTCTGTCGATTCTGGAACAGTCCCGACAGATTGGAGGTGGGAAATGCAACTCCACCATTTAAAAAAGGGAGGAGGGAGAAAACAGGGAATTACAGACCGGTTAGACTCAGGTCAGTGGGAGAGAAAATGCTGGAGTCTGTGATAAAGGATGTGGTAACAGGACACTTAGAAAATATCAACGGGATTAGACAAAGCCAACATGGATTTATGAAAAGGAAATAGTGTTTGACAAACCTACTGGAGATCTATTTGAGGACATAACTAGCAGAACAGATAAGGGAGAAGCAGTGTGTGTGTGGTGTATTTGGATTTTCAGAAAGCTTTTGATAAAGTCCCAGATAACATGTTAGTGTGTAAAATTAAAGCACATGAGGGTGTGGTTGATATATTGGCATGGATTGAGAATTGGTTAGCAGACAGCAAACAGAGGATGAACAAATGGGCCTCTTTTGCAGGGGGAAGCGGTGACTATTGGGGTACTGCAGGGATCAGTTCCTGGGCCCAGCTGTTCAGAATATATATCAATTATGTGGATGAGTGCACCAAATATAATATTGCCAAGTTTGTTGATAATGGAAAACTAGGTGGCAAGGAGAGTGGTGAGGAGGGTGTAAAGAGTCATCTAGGAGATTTCAATAGGTTGAGTGAGTGGGCAGATGCAGTATAACGTGGATAAGGGTGAAGTTATCCACTTTGGGAGGAAAAACAGACTGGCAGAGTGTTATTAAAATGGTGATAGATTGGGGAATGTTGATGTACAAAGGGACCTGGGTGTCCTTGTACACCAGCCACTGAAAGCCAGCTTGCAGGTGCAGCAAGCAGTGAAAGAGGCAAATGGTATGTTGGCCTTCATTGTGAGAGGACTTGAGTACAGGAGCAAGGACATCTTACTGCAGCTGTACAGGGCCTTGGTGAGACCACACCTGGAGTATTGTGTGCACTTTTGGTCTCCTTACCTGAGAAAGGATATACTTACCATAGAGGGAGGGCAGTGAAGGTTCACCAGGCTGATTCCTGGGGTGGCAGGATTGTCGTATGAGGAGAGGTTGAGTCAGCTAGGCCCTGTATTGACTGGAGTTTAGAAGAATGAGAGGGGATCTTATTGATATGTGTAAAATTTGACAGGGATGGACAGACTGAATGCAGGGACAATGTTTCCTCTAGCTGGTTGGGGGGGTCTAGAACAAGAGGTCACAATCTCAGGAGGCGGGGTAGGCTATTTAGGGCCGAGATGCGGAGAAACTTCTTCACTCAGACGGTGGTGAAGTGGTGGAATTCTCTCGCGTAGAGGCCAAGTCACTGAATATATTTCAGAAAGAAATAGATTTCTAAACTGAAAAGGCATCAGGGACATGGGGATAGAGCGAGAGTAAGGCATTGAGATACAGGAACAAGCACGGTCATTCTGAATGGCAGAGCAGGTTTGAAGGCCAAATACCCTTCACCTGACTCTAATTTTCTATGCTTCTATCTTTCCATATGGCCCCATTTGAAAGACAGCATCTGCAAGAGTGCAGCAGTCCCTCAGTACTGACCCTCTGACAGTACAGCACTCCCTCAGTACTGACCCGCTGACAGTACAGCACTCCCTCAGTACTGACCCTCTGACAGTGCAGCACTCCCTCAGTACTGACCCTCTGACATGTAGCACTCCCTCAGTACTGACCCTCTGACAGTGCAGCACTCCCTCAGTACTGACCCTCTGACAGTGCAGCACTCCCTCAGTACTGACCCTCCGACAGTGCAGTGCTCCCTCAGTACTGACACTCTGACAGTGCAGCACTCCCTCAGTACTGACCCTCTGACAGTGCAGCGCTCCCTCAGTACTGACCCTCCGACAGTGCAGTGCTCCCTCAGTACTGACCCTCTGACAGTGCAGCATTCCCTCAGTACTGACCCTCTGACAGTGCAGCACTCCCTCAGTACTGACCCTCTGACAGTGCAGCACTCCCTCAGTACTGACCCTCTGACAGAGCAGCACTCCGTCAGTACTGACTCTCTGACAGTGCAGCACTCCGTCAGTACTGACCCTCTGACAGTGCAGCACTCCCTCATTACTGATGCACTGAAATGCGGCACGCCCTCATTACTGACCCTCTGACAGTGCAGCACCCCCCTCAGTACTGACCCTCTGACAGTGTAGCATTCCCTCAGTACTGACGCTCTGACCGTGCAGCACTCCATCAGTACTGACCCTCTGACAGTGCAGCACTCCCTCAGTACTGACCCTCTGACAGTGCAGCACTCCCTCATTACTGACCCTCTGACAGTGCGGCGCTCCCTCAGTACTGATGCACTGAAATGCGGCACTCCCTCAGTACTGACCATCCGACAGTGCAGCACTCCCTCATTACTGACCCTCTGACAGTACGGCGCTCCCTCAGTACTGACCCTCTGACAGTGCAGCATTCCCTCAGTACTGACCCTCTGACAGTGCAGCATTCCCTCAGTACTGACCCTCTGACAGTGCAGCATTCCCTCAGTACTAACCCTCTGACAGTGCAGCATTCCCTCAGTACTCACCCTCTGACAGTGCAGCACTCCCTCAGTACTGACCCTCTGACAGTGCAGCATTCCCTCAGTACTGACCCTCTGACAGTGCAGCATTCCCTCAGCACGGACCCTCTGACAGTGCAGCACTCCCAGTACTGAACCTCTGACAGTGCAGCATTCCCTCAGTACTGACCCTCCGACAGTGCAGCACTCCCTCAGTATTGACCCTCTGACAGTGCAGCATTCCCTCAGTACTGACCCTCTAACAGTGCAGCATTCCCTCAGTACTGACCCTCTGACAGTGCAGTACTCCCTCAGTACTGACGCACTGAAATGCGGCATTCCCTCAGTACTGACCCTCTGACAGTGCAGCGCTCCCTCAGTACTGAACCTCCGACAGTGCAGCACTCCCTCAGTACTGACTCTCTGACAATGCAGCGCTCCCTCAGTACTGAACCTCTGACAGTGCAGCAATCCCTCAGTACTGACCCTCTGACAGTGCAGCGCTCCCTCAGTACTGTCCCTCTGACAGTGCAGCACTCCCTCAGTACTGACCCTCCGACAGTGCAGCACTCACTCAGTACTGACCCTCTGACAGTGCAGCATTCCCTCAGTACTGACCCTCTGCCAGTGCAGCACTCCATCAGTACTGACCCTCTGACAGGGCAGCACTCCCTCAGTACTGACCCTCTGACAGTGCAGCACTCCCTCAGTACTGACCCTCTGACAGTGCAGCACTCCCTCAGTACTGACCCTCTGACAGTTCAGCATTCCCTCAGTACTGACCCTCTGACAGTGCAGCACTCCCTCAGTACTGACTCTATGACAGTGCAGCATTCCCTCAGTACTGACCCTCTGACAGTGCAGCCCTTCCTCAGTACTGACCCTCCCACAGTGCAGCACTCCCTCAGTACTGACCCTCTGACAGTGCAGCATTCCCTCAGTACTGACCCTCTGACAGTGCAGCATTCCCTCAGTACTGACCCTCTGACAGTGCAGCATTCCCTCAGTACTGACCCTCTGACAGTGCAGCGCTCCATCAGTACTGACCCTCCGACAGTGCAGTGCTCCCTCAGTACTGACCCTCTGGCAGTGCAGCACTCCCTTAGTACTGACCCTCTGACAGTGCAGCATTGCCTCAGTACTGACCCTCTGACAGTGTAGCACTCCCTCAGCACTGACCATCCAACAGTGCAGCACTCCCTCAGTACTGACCCTCTGACAGTGAGCCAATCCCTCAGTACTGACCCTCCAACAGTGCAGCACTCCCTCAGTACTGACCCTCTGACAGTGTAGCACTCCCTCAGTACTGACCCTCCAACAGGGCAGCACTCCCTCAGTACTGACCCTCCGACAGGGCAGCACTCCCTCAGTACTGACCCTCTGACAGTGCAGCACTCCCTCAGTACTGACCCTCCAACAGGGCAGCACTCCCTCAGTACTGACCCTCCGACAGGGCAGCACTCCCTCAGTACTGACCCTCTGACAGTGCAGCACTCCCTCAGTACTGACACTCTGGCCGTGAGGCACTCCCTCAGTACTGACCCTCTGACAGTGCAGCACTCCCTCAGTACTGTCCCTCTGACAGTGCAGCACTCCCTCAGTACTGTCCCTCTGACAGTGCAGCACTCCCTCAGTACTGACCCTCCAACAGTGCAGCACTCCCTCAGTACTGACCCTCTGACAGTGCAGCACTCCCTCAGTACTGACCCTCTGACAGTGCAGCACTCCCTCAGTACTGACCCACCGACAGTGCAGCAGTCCCTCAGTACTGACCCACCGACAGTGCGGCACTCCCTCAATACTGACCCACCGATAGTGCGGCAGTCCCTCAGTACTGACCCTCTGACAGTGTAGCACTCCCTCAGTACTGACTCTCTGACAGTGCAGCACTCCCTCAGTACTGACCCTCTGACAGTGCAGCGCTCCCTCATTACTGACCCTCTGACAGTGCAGCACTCCCTCAGTACTGACCCTCTGACAGTGCATCAATCCCTCAGTACTGACCCTCTGACAGTGCAGCACTCCCTCAGTACTGACCCTCTGACAGTGCAGCGCTCCCTCAGTACTGACCTCTGACAGTGCAGCACTCCCTCAGTACTGACCCTCTGACAGTGCAGCATTCCCTCAGTACTCACCCTCTGACAGTGCAGCACACCCTCAGTACTGAAACTCTGACAGTGCAGCACTCCCTCAGTACTGACCATCTAACAGTGCAACGTTCCCGCAGTACTGACCATTTAACAGTGCAGCACTCCCTCAGTAAAGACTTTCTGAATGTGCAGCACTCCCTCAGTACTGACCCTCTGACATGCAGCACTCCCTCAGTACTGACCCTCTGACAGTGCAGCACTCACTCAGTACTGACCATCCAACAGTGCAGCACACCCTCAGTACTGACCCTCTGACAGTGCAGCACTCTCTCAGTACTGACCCTCTGACAGGGCAGCAAACCCTCAGTACTGACCCTCCGACAGTGCAGCGCTCCCTCAGTACTGACCCTTTGACAGTGCAGCGCTCCCTCAGTACTGACCCTCCGACAGTGCAGCACTCCCTCAGTACTGACCATCTAACAGTGCAGCGCTCCCTCGGTACCGATAATCCAACAGTGCAGCACTCCCTCATTACTGACCCTCTGACGGTGCAGCACAACCTCAGTACTGACCCTCTGACAGTGCAGCACTCCCTCAGTTCTGACCCTCTGACATTGCAGCACTCCCTCAGTACTGACCATCCGACAGTGCAGTGCTCCCACAGTACTGTCCCTTAGACAGTACAGCACTCCTTCAGTACCGACACTCTGACAGTGCAGCACTCCCTCAGTACTGACCATCCGACAGTGCAGCGCTCCCACAGTACTGACCCTCAGACAGTACAGCACTCCTTCAGTACTGACCCTCCGACAGTGCTGCACTCCCTCAGTACTGACCCTCTGACAGTGCAGCACTCCCTCAGTACTGACCCTCTGACAGTGTAGCACTCCCTCAGCACTGACCATCCAACAGTGCAGCACTCCCTCAGTACTGACCCTCTGACAGTGCGGCAATCCCTCAGTACTGACCCTCCAACAGTGCAGCACTCCCTCAGTACTGACCCTCTGACAGTGTAGCACTCCCTCAGTACTGACCCTCCAACAGGGCAGCACTCCCTCAGTACTGACCCTCCGACAGGGCAGCACTCCCTCAGTACTGACCCTCTGACAGTGCAGCACTCCCTCAGTACTGTCCCTCTGACAGTGCAGCACTCCCTCAGTACTGTCCCTCTGACAGTGCAGCACTCCCTCAGTACTGACCCTCCAACAGTGCAGCACTCCCTCAGTACTGACCCTCTGACAGTGCAGCACTCCCTCAGTACTGACCCTCTGACAGTGCAGCACTCCCTCAGTACTGACCCACCGACAGTGCAGCAGTCCCTCAGTACTGACCCACCGACAGTGCGGCACTCCCTCAATACTGACCCACCGATAGTGCGGCAGTCCCTCAGTACTGACCCACTGACAGTGCGCCACTCCCTCAGTACTGACCCACCGACAGTGCAGCAGTCCCTCAGTACTGACCCTCCAACAGGGCAGCACTCCCTCAGTACTGACCCTCCGACAGGACAGCACTCCCTCAGTACTGACCTTCTGACAGTGCAGCGCTCCCTCAGTACTGACCCTCCGACAGGGCAGCACTCCCTCAGTACTGTCCCTCTGACAGTGCAGCACTCCCTCAGTGTAGTGCCCAGAATTAAACTGAACACTCCAGCTGACGTCTAACCCGTTCTGTTTAAATTAACTGCACTGTGATATAGCGCAAGATGAAATGATTGACCTTTCTCACCTGTAAGAGAATGTTGTATTCCCGACATTTCTGCTTCACCGTGGACAGCTGCAGGCTCTTGGTCAGCCTGCTGGACATGCTTTGCCAGATAGCCCTCCCCTTCTGATGTCCCACATCCAGGAGCAAACTGTATGTGATGTTGGCTTTGAGTTCGCCTGCCAAGACAGGGAGTGAAGATGGAGGAAATGTCATCAGTTTTAGTAGGTACTGAAGCATCGAACCCTCTCCAGCAGCGGCACACTGTGGCTGCAGTATCCATCGTCTCCCGAAAGCATTGCTTAGCCTTTGCAAAGACTAGCTCACCTCCAACCTGAACATCAAAGCAAAATATTGTGGATGCTGGGAATCTGAACCAAAAACAGAAAACACTGGGAAGACTCAGCAGGTCTGGCAGCATCTGCGGAGAGAGAAGCAGGGTTAACGTTTTGAGTCCGTGTGGCTCCTCAGAGCTCCGGTGTGTGGTACAGGTAAGGAGCATTATCTCTGTTTCTCTCTCCACACATGCTGCCAGACCAGATGAGTTTTTCCAGCATCTTCTGTTTTTAGTTCGCCTCCAACCTTGTCGAATTCTGGTCTCGACACTTCAAAAAGAACATCAAGACCTTGTAGTGCTGCAGCAGAGATTTACCTGATTGGTTCCAGGGAGGAGGGGGTCTGGTTCATGTGGAGAGACTGGAGAAACTGGGATGGTTCTCCTGAGGGCAGAGAAGGTTAAGGGGAGATTGAATCGAAGTGTTCAGAATTGAGAAGGATCTGAATAGAGTCAGTAAGGAGAAACTGTTTCTGCTGGCAGGAGGGACAGGAACCAGACAGGCACAGATTAAACTCGACACAGTATCCAAATATTTCAGAGGCTGGAAATGTGAATTAAAATCAAGAAAAAAACAGGTGCTGGAAACACTCAGCAGGTCAGGCAGCCTCTGTACAGAGAAACAGAACTTATGTTCATGTGGATGATCTTTTATCAGAACAGATTTAAGGTGAGCAGCAAATGAACTAGTGGGGCAGAGATGAGGGACCATGGGGCAGAATTCCTGCCTGTCAGGTGGGTGGGCACGCTCCAATCTCCGGTGGGCAGGGAGCTGATCCCCGCCGGAGAAGCAGGCCCCACCGCCATTTTAGGTGGGCCGGCCAATTAAAGCCCATCCGGTGGGATGCGCCATGCACTCCCTGTGCGGGCAGTGGAGGAGTGGGGGGGGGTTCCCCAAACGGGAGAGTGCTCTCTCTCCTGCTGGCACACAAAGGAGCCCACATCACCCTGAGGCTAAGTGCAGCCTCAGGGAGATCACTTCCACTTTGAAACATGTTCAAAATAGACAAAACAAACCTCCCTAACATGCCCCCCTCGTGTGACAATGTTACATGAGACGGGACATGTTCCTAATTTACACGATAACTTTATTAACATTTTTAAAAGCCTGCATGTAGCCTCACCCCACCGGGTGGATGGGGTTTCCTGTTTTCTCTATTCCCCGCCGGGGCTCCTGGACTGCCCACCAGCCTTAAGGTTGGACGGGCAGGTCCTTTAATTGTCTCAATGATCCTGTCAATGGTCTCGATTGGCCATTGACAGGTCGGCGGGCCCACAGCTGGTTTTGCTGCACCCCCCACTTCCTGAATATTTAAATGGGGCGGGATGACATCAGGGGTTCCGCCTGACATCACCCCACGTCATTTTACCCCTGGGTGAGCAGACCTCGCCGGTAACACACTGCCCTGTGTATTTTACACAGCGAATTGTTGTGATCTGGAAGGCACTGCCTGAAAGGGCAGTGGAAGCAGATTCACTAGGAACTCGCAAAAGGGGAAATACTTGAAGGGGAAACATTGTGGGGGAAGAGCCACAGGGAGTGAGATTAATTGGATTGTTAATCAATAGAGAAAAAGCAGACCCAATGGGCCAAATGGGATATGTCTTGAACAGAACTAACAACTCAAGACTGGGCATCCATGAGGCAGTGTGGGCCATCAGCAGCAGCAGAATTGTACTCTACACAATCTGTAACCTCATGGCCCAGCATATCCCCCACCCTACCATTACCATCAAGCCAGGGGGTTAACCCTGGTTCAATGAAGAGTGCAGGAGGGCATTTCAGGAGCAGCACCAGGCACACCTAAAAATGAGGTGTTAACCTGGTGAAGCTATAAAACAGGACTATTTGCATGCGAAACAGCGGAAGCAGCTAGTGATAGACAGAGCTAAGCAATCTCACAACGGATCAGATCTAAGCTCTGCAGTCCTGCCACATCCAGTCGTGAATGGTAATGGACAATTAAACAGCTCACTGGAGGAGGAGGCTCCACAAATATCCCCATCCTCAATGATGGGGGAGCCCAGCACATCAGTGCAAAACATCAGGCTGAAGCATTTGCTACAATCTTCAGCCAGAAGTGCCGAGTTAATGACCCATCTCAGCCTCCTCTGGAGGTCCCCAGCATCACAGATGCCAGTCTTCAGCCAATTCAATTCACTCCACGTGATATCAAGAAATGGCTGAAGACACCGGATACGGCAAAGGTTATGGGCCCTGACAATATTCCGGCAATAGTATTGAAGGCTTGTGCTCCAGAACTTGCCGCACTCCTAGCCAAACTGTTCCAGTACAGCTACAACACTGGCATCTACCCAGCTATGTGGAAAATTACCCAGGTATGTCCTGTACACAACAAGCAGGACAAATCCAACCCAGCCAATTACAGCCCCATCAGTCTACTCTCCATCACCAGTAAAGTAATGGAAGGGGTCATCCACAGTGCTGTCAAGTGGTTGTGGGCTTGGAAGGTGCTGCCTAAGGAGCCTTGATTCCTGCAGTGCATCTTGGAGATGCTACACATAGCTGCTACTGTGCGTTGGTAGTCAAAAGTGGGGATGTTCACTAATAATTGCACCATGTTCAGTACCATTTACCATTCTTTAGATACAGAAGCAGCCCATGTCCAAATGCAGCAAGACCTAGACAATATCCAGGCTTTGCCTGACAAGTGGCAAGTAACATTCACACCACACAAGTGTCAGGCAATGACCATCTCCAACAAGAGAGAAGCTAACAATCGCCCCTTGACGTGCCATGGCATTACCATCACTGAATCCCCCACTATCAACATCCTGGGGTTACCAGAAACTGAACTGGACCAGCCATATAAATACTGTGGCTACAGGAGCAGGACAGAGGCTAGGAATCCTGCGGTGAGTCACTCACCTCCTGACTCCCCAAAGCCTGTCCACCATCTACAAGGCACAAGTCAGGAGTGGGATGGAATACTCCACACATGTCTGAAAGAGTGCAGCTCCCACAACACTCAAGAGGCTTGACCACGCCCAGAAAAATAGCCCGCTTGATTGGCACCTACAAACATTCACTCTCTCCACCACCTCATTCATTAGCACCTTCCAAACCCATGGCCACAATGATCTAGAAGGACAAGGTCAGCAGATACAGGGGAATACCACCACCTGGAAGTTCCCCTCCAGGTCACTCACCATACTGACTTGGAAATATAACGCCGTTCATTCACAGTTGCTGGATCAAAATCCTGGAAATCCCTCCTTAACAGCACTGCGGGTGTATCTACACCACAGGGACTGCGGAGGTTGAGAGAGGCACTCACCACCACGTCCAATCCAGTTGATTGGCTCGAGTAAGATGTTTGTGGTTTCAAACCCATTCAAGAATCTGAAGCACAAAATCTCAGCTGAGGGAGCACTGCACTGGCCTAAGGTTAATACTGAGGGAGCGCTGCATTGTCAAAAGCTCAGTACTGAGGGACTGCTGTACTGTTGGAGTGTCAATACTGAGGGAGTGCTGCATTGTCGCAATGTCAGTACTGAATGAGCTCCACACTGTCAGAAGGGGTGACGCTCTGTCTGATGGACAGTATTGAGGGAGTGTGCCACTGTCAGAGGGTTACTGCTGTGGGAATGTCACACTGTCAAAGGGTCTGTACTGCGGGAGGACTGCACTGTCAGAGGGTCAGTACTGAGGGAGTGCTGCAGTGTCGGAGGGTCAGTACTGAGGGAGTGATGCACTGTCAGAGGGTCAGTACTGAGGGAATGCTGAACTGTCGGAGGGTCAGTACTGAGGGAGTGCTGCACCGTCAGAGGGTCAGTACTGAGGGAGTGCCGCACTGTCAGAGGGTCAGTACTGAGGGAGTGCTGCACAGTCGGAGGGTCAGTACTGACAGAGCACTGCACTATCGGAGGGTCAGTAATGAGGGAGTGCTGCACTGTCAGAGGGTCAGTAATGTGGGAGTGCTGCACTGTCAGAGGGCCAGTACCGAGGAATCGCTGCGCTGTCGGAGGATCAGTATTGAGGAAGCACTGCACTGTCAGAGGGTCAGTGTGAGGGAGCGCTGCACTCTCAGAGGGTCAGTTTGAGGGAGCAATGCACTGTCAGAGGGTCAGTGCTGAGGGAGCACAGCACTGTCAAAGGGTCAATACTGAGGGAGTGCTGCAGTGTCAGAGGGTCAGTACTGAGGGAATGCTGCAGTGTCAGAGGGTCAGTACTGAGGGAGTGCTGAACTGTCAGAGGGTCAGTACTGAGGGAGTGCTGCGCTGTCAGAGGGTCAGTACTGAGGGAGTGCTGCAGTGTCAGAGGGTCAGTACTGAGGGAGTGCTGAACTGTCAGAGGGTCAGTACTGAGGGAGCGCTGCACTGTCAGAGGGTCAGTACTGAGGGAGTGCCGCACTGTCAGAGGGTCAGTACTGAGGGAGAGCCACACTGTCGAAGGGTCAGTGGTGAGGGAGTGCTGCACTGTCGGATGGTCAGTACTGAGGGAGAGCTACACTGTCAGATGGTCAGTACTGAGCGAATGCTGCACTGTCAGAGGGTCAGTACTGAGGGAATGCTGCACTGTCAGAGGGTCAGTACTGAGGGAGTGCTGCACTGTCGGAGGGTCAGTACTGAGGGAGCGCTGCACTGTCAGAGGGTCAGTACTGAGGAAGCGCTGTACTGTCAGAGGGTCAGTACTGAGGGAGCGCTGCACTGTCAGAGGGTCAGTACTGAGGGAGTGCTGCACTGTCAGAGGGTCAGTACTGAGGGAGTGCTGCACTGTCAGAGGGTCAGTACTGAGGGAGTGCTGCACTGTCAGAGGGTCAGTACTGAGGGAGTGCTGCACTGTCAGAGGGTCAGTACTGAGGGAGTGCTGCACTGTCAGAGGGTCAGTACTGAGGGAGCAGTGCACTGTCGGAGGGTCAGTACTGAGGGAGTGCTACACTGTCAGAGGGTCAGTAGTGAGGGAGCACTGCACTGTCGGAGGGTCAGTACTGAGGGAGTGCTACACTGTCAGAGGGTCAGTACTGAGGGAGTGCTGCACTGTCAGAGGGTCAGTACTGAGGGAGCAACAGTCTGCGAGAAATTCCACCTTTTGAGTGAGGCAGTTAACTGAATCTGCCGTCTCAGATTCTCAAAATCGATCTCAGAGCTGCTCTTGGAAGAGGAGGGGGCTGATTTTGCCCCATGTGTGTGAGGGCCAACACTTCTCACTCAACCAAAGTGTGTGAGAGAAAGCTTCTGGGAGCTTACTTTGTGCATATTTGCTGCCATGTTTCTTACACTGCAACACTGATGTCACTTCGAAAAGTATTGCAAAGCACTTCTGACTATTGTGAGATAGTGTTTGGAGCTGACACTTTCTTTAGGGGCATCGAGGGAAGGGCAATAAATCCTATCACTTCCAGAAATGCCCACATCACGGAGGCTGCATCATAAAATTCCACGACATGAATGTCGATGAGCAGGCCAGCAGAGACATGCTGAGCTAGGTTCAGCTGCACCCATGCTCACGCTGGACCCTAGCTCATCACCTGAGTGCTCCTCGGCAGGGAGGGGGAACAGGCAGCATCTGCGGCACAGCAAGACTCCACAATGCCCATGTCAGCGCTGTCCCGTGAACATATACCAAATAGCACCCTCCCTATCTCTGTTACCTCCTCCCTATCTCTATAACCTCCTCCAACCCCTACAGCCCTCCCTATCTCTATAACCTCCTCCAACCCCTACAGCCCTCCCTATCTCTGTAACCTCCTACAGCCCCTACACCCCTCCCTATCTCTGTAACCTCCTCCAGCCCCCTACACCCCTCCCTATCTCTGTAACCTCCTCCAGCCCCTACATCCCTCCCTATCTCTGTAACCTCCTCCAGCCCCTACACCCCTCCCTATCTCTGCACCCTCCTCCAGCCTCTACACCCCTCCCTATCTCTGTAACCTCCTCCAGCCCCTACACCCCTCCCTATCTCTGTAACCTCCTCCAGCCCCTACACCCATCCCTATCTCTGTAACCTCCTCCAGCCCCTACACCCCTCCCTATCTCTGTAACCTCCTCCAGCCCCTACAACCCTCCCTATCTCTGTAACCTCCTCCAGCCCCTGACACCCCTCCCTATCTCTGTAACCTCCTCCAGCCCCTGACATCCCTCCCTATCTCTGTAACCTCCTCCAACGCCCTCAGATCTCTGCGTTCCTCCAATTCAGGCCTCTTGAGCATCCCCAGGTTTCCATCGCTCCACCATTGGCAGCCGTGCCTTCAGCTGTCTGGGTCTCTAGCTCTAGAATTCCCTCCTTGAACCTTTCCCTCTCTCCTCCTTTGGCTGTCAGGGCCCCGAGCTCTGGAATTCCCGCCTCTTTCTCTGCTCCTTGAAGAGGAGAGTTTTTGCTTGCCTCTCCCAATACCTCGTCATGTGACTCAGGCCCTTCTGCTTTCTGATAGATGCTCCTGGAATGTTTATGTTAAAGGCAGAAAATCATTCCGAGTCATTTGATCATTGATGCTGGTGTTCACTGGCCACAACTCACCCCAGTTATCGGCCACAAGTCTTGACATTGTGAAACACACGGTGATGTTACCGAGTGGTCTATTTGGTAGGGTGCGTCGGTGACATTCGTAAGCCTCAAAGGGGATTTGCTGTGGGTTGACTGCAAATGTGATGGAGACATTCAGGACAGGTCGGGAGCTGCCAAGAACGAGATAGAGGGAGACGTTAGACACAGGATCAGCAATAGCTTCACATTGTGAAGGAATGTGAATTGGTGAGTGCAGTACACGAGGGAGTACTGAGATCTCATGGAATTGTCACTCAGAGTCTTGTGTTCCCCTGTTTGAATGTACAGTTTGCATATTCTCAAAGGCTGTGGGTAGCAGTGGACCTGAGAGATCCCATGGCCACTATTTCAAAGGAAAGCAGGGCAGCTGCTCAAGATTTATCACTTAACCAACATCAGAAAAACCCCTTGCTGATTGCTGGTTTGTTGTGTGCTAATTGGCCGCTCTGTTCCCGACATTACTGCAAAAAGTCACTCACTGACTGCAAATCAGTTTGGGACAGTGAAAGGCACCATCTAAATGCAGACGGTTATTTTTGTATCTATGCTTGGATGTGCTGGGGGTGGTCGAGTTTATGGAGTTGACGCTTGGGTGCAAGTTGAATCCTGTTGTGGCTGAGGAGCATCAAACATAAACATGTTTTCATTTCTGAATAAAACTTGGAAAAAATCTGCTGTAAGAGAAACTGCATGTCAGGCAGCACTTCAGCAACAGTTCCTGCCTGGAGGCTGGTAACTCCCATTCACCTGAAAGTGACCCTCACTGATGAACAGGAAGCAAAGTGAGCACTGCTGGCTTGCTCAAGGCTGCAGAACGGGATCAAAGACAACAGTGGGTGTTAAACAGCCAGACGAAGTGAAGGATAAATGGGATTAGACAGGGGGTGAAATGTTGCTTCGCTATCTGCATCTAAGACTTGTGGTTTGTGTTCCAATATTCTCTGTGATCTGGATGTAACTGAAACTAGAACAAGTCCTGAGTTAAAGGACAAAACTCTACCAGCTAAGTTTGTTCAATACATGGATTAACTAATTAAATTAAAAAGAAACCACATTCTCCCTGATGACAGACCAGGTGATGTGCTGCTTGTGAATAGCAGTGTGTGCATTTATTATATGTATATGTATATGTATATATAGAGAGAGATAACGTATATATCGGACAGAGTTACATGAAGCCGAGGGAGAGACACCAGCCCACCAGACAGAATGCAGATCAATACCGAAAAACTGTCACTGTCCCGAGAGCTCCAACCACCAGGTCAGTCAGCAGATCCCCACTCACGTCCATCACACCGCTGAGAGACTGCCCAAAGTACTTCAGGCCGGGGGAAAGCTTCACACCTTCAATGCGCTGGAAAAAACAACAGTTGGCAGTCAGAGAGGACACAGGCAGACAGGTAGGAGGAGATGGCAAGACACCCCTCCCTCTCTCTGTACCCTCCTCCAGCACTTACAGCCCTCCCTATCTCTGTAACCTCCTCCCTATCTCTGTAACCTCCTCCAGCCCCTACACCCCTCCCTATCTCTGTAACCTCCTCCAGCACTTACAGCCCTCCCTATCTCTGTAACCTCCTCCAGCCCCTACACCCCTCCCTATCTCTGCAACCTCCTCCAGCCCCTGCACCCCTCCCTATCTCTGCAACCTCCTCCAGCCCCTATACCCCTCCCTATCTCTGTAACCTCCTCCAGCCCCTGCACCCCTCCCGATCTCTGTAACCTCCTCCAGCACTTACAGCCCTCCCTATCTCTGTAACCTCCTCCAGCACTTACAGCCCTCCCTATCTCTGTAACCTCCTCCAGCCCCTACACCCCTCCCTATCTCTGCAACCTCCTCCAGCCCCTATACCCCTCCCTATCTCTGTAACCTCCTCCAGCCCCTGCACCCCTCCCGATCTCTGTAACCTCCTCCAGCACTTACAGCCCTCCCTATCTCTGTAACCTCCTCCAGCCCCTACACCCCTCCCTATCTCTGTAACCTCCTCCAGCCTCTACACCCCTGCCTATCTCTGTAACCTCCTCCAGCCCCTACAACCCTCCCTATCTCTGTACCCTCCTCCAGCCCCTACACCCCTCCCTATCTCTGTAACCTCCTCCAGCCCGACACTCCTTCCTATCTCTGTAACCTCCTCCAGCCCCTACACCCCTCCCTATCTCTGTAACCTCCTCCAGCACTTACAGCCCTCCCTATCTCTGTACGCTCCTCCAGCCCCTACACCCCTCCCTATCTCTGTAACCTCCTCCAGCCACTACACCCCTCCCTCTCTCTGTACCCTCCTCCAGCACTTACAGCCCTCCCTATCTCTGTAACCTCCTCCCGATCTCTGTAACCTCCTCCCGATCTCTGTAACCTCCTCCCTATCTCTGTAACCTCCTCCAGCCCCTACAACCCTCCCTATCTCTGTACCCTCCTCCAGCACTTACAGCCCTCCCTATCTCTGTAACCTCCTCCCGATCTCTGTAACCTCCTCCAGCCCCTACAACCCTCCCTATCTCTGTACCCTCCTCCAGCACTTACAGCCCTCCCTATCTCTGTACACTCCTCCAGCCCCTACACCCCTCCCTCTCTCTGTACCCTCCTCCAGCACTTACAGCCCTCCCTATCTCTGTAACCTCCTCCCTATCTCTGTAACCTCCTCCAGCCCCTATACCCCTCCCTATCTCTGTAACCTCCTCCCTATCTCTGTAACCTCCTCCAGCCCCTATACCCCTCCCTATCTCTGTAACCTCCTCCCTATCTCTGTACCCTCCTCCAGCCCCTACACCCCTCCCTCTCTCTGTACCCTCCTCCAGCCCCTACACCCCTCCCTCTCTCTGTACCCTCCTCCAGCCCCTACAACCCTCCCTCTCTCTGTACCCTCCTCCAGCACTTACAGCCCTCCCTATCTCTGTACACTCCTCCAGCCCCTATACCCCTCCCTCTCTCTGTAACCTCCTCCAGCCCGTACACCCCTCCCTGTCTCTGTAACCTCCTCCAGCCCCTACACCCCTCCCTATCTCTGTAACCTCCTCCAGCACTTACAGCCCTCCCTATCTCTGTAACCTCCTCCAGCACCTACACCCCTCCCTATCTCTGTAACCTCCTCCAGCCCCTACACCCCTCCCTATCTCTGTAACCTCCTCCAGCACTTACAGCCCTCCCTATCTCTGTACGCTCCTCCAGCCCCTACACCCCTCCCTATCTCTGTAACCTCCTCCAGCACCTACAACCCTCCCTATCTCTTTAACCTCCTCCAGCCCCTACACCCCTCCCTATCTCTGTAACCTCCTCCAGCACTTACAGCCCTCCCTATCTCTGTAACCTCCTCCCTATCTCTGTAACCTCCTCCAGCCCCTACACCCCTCCCTATCTCTGTACCCTCCTCCAGCTCCTACAGCCCTCCCTATCTCTGTAACCTCCTCCAGCCCCTACACCCCTCCCTATCTCTGTAACCTCCTACAGCCCCTACACACCTCCCTACCTCTGTAAACTCCTCCAGCTCCTACACCCCTCCCTATTTCTGTAACCTCCTCCAGCCCCTACACCCCTCCCTATCTCTGTAACCTCCTCCAGCACTTACAGCCCTCCCTATCTCTGTAACCTCCTCCCGATCTCTGTAACCTCCTCCAGCCCCTACACCCCTCCCTATCTCTGTAACCTCCTCCAGCCACTACACCCCTCCCTATCTCTGTAACTCCTCCAGCCCCTACACCCCTCCCTATCTGTGTAACCTCCTCCAGCACTTACAGCCCTCCCTATCTCTGTAACCTCCTCCAGCCCCTACACCCCTCCCTATCTGTGTAACCTCCTCCAGCCACTACAACCCTCCCTATCTCTGTAACCTCCTCCAGCCCCTACACCCCTCCCTATCTCTGTACCCTCCTCCAGCCCCTACACCCCTCCCTATCTGTGTAACCTCCTCCAGCCCCTACACCCCTCCCTATCTCTGTAACTCCTCCAGCCCCTACACCCCTCCCTATCTGTGTAACCTCCTCCAGCCCCTACACCCCTCCCTATCTCTGTAACCTCCTCCAGCCCCTACACCCCTCCCTATCTCTGTACCCTCCTCCAGCCCCTACAACCCTCCCTATCTCTGTAACCTCCTCCAGCCCCTACAACCCTCCCTATCTCTGTACCCTCCTCCAGCCCCCTACAATCCATCCCTATCTCTGTAACCTCCACCTGCCCCTACACCCCTCCCTATCTTTGTAACCTCCTCCAGCCACTGCACCCCTCCCTATCTCTGTAACATCCTCCAGCCCGACACTCCCCCCATCTCTGAAACCTCCTCCAGCCCCTACAACCCTCCCTATCTCTGTAACCTCCTCCAGACCCTACAACCCTCCCTATGTCTGTAACCTCCTCCAACCCCTACACCCCTCCCTATCTCTGTAACCTCCTCCAGCCCCTACAACCCTCCCTATCTCCGTAACCTCCTCCAACCCCTACAGCCCTCCCTATCTCTGTAAACTCCTCCAGCCTCTACACCCCTCCCTATCTCTGTAACTTCCTCCAGCCCCTACACCCCTCACTATCTCTGTAACCTCCTCCCTATCTCAGTAAGCTCCTTCAGCCTCTACAACCCTCCCTATCTCTGTAACCTCCTGCAGCCCCTACAACCCTCCCTATCTCTGTAAACTCCTCCCTATCTCTGTAACCTCCTCCAGCCCAACACTCCTCCCTATCTCTGTAACCTCCTCCAGCCTCTGCAACCCTCCCTATCTCTGTAAACTCCTCCAGCCCCTACAGCCCTCCCTATCTCTGTACCCTCCTCCAGCCCCTACACCCCTCCCTATCTCAGTAAACACCTCCAGCCCCTACAACTCTCCCTATCTCTGTAACCTCCTCCAGCCCCTACAACCCTCCCTATCTCAGTAAACACCTCCAGCCCCTACAACCTTCGTATCTCTGGAACATCCTCCAGCCTCTACACCCCTGCCTATCTCTGTAACCGCCTCCAGCCCCTACAACCCTCCCTATCTCTGTAAACTCCTCCAGCCCCCACAACCCTCCCTATCTCTGTAACCTCCTCCAGCCCCTACACCCCTCCCTATCTCTGAAACCTCCTCCAGCCTCTACAGCCCTCCCTATCTCTGTACCCTCCTCCAACCCCTACACCCCTCCCTATCTCTGTAACCTCCTCCCTGTCTCTGTGACCTCCTCCAGCCACTACAAACCTCCCTATCTCTGTAACCTCCTCCAGTCCCTACTCCCCTCCCTATCTCTGTAACCTCCTCCAGCCCCTACACCCCTCCCTATCTCTGTAACCTCCTCCAACGCAACACTCCTCGCTATCTCTGTAACCTCCTCCAGTCCGACACTCCTCCCTATCTCTGTAACCTCCTCCAGCCCCTTCAACCCTCCCTATCTCTGTAACCTCCTCAAGCCCCTACACCCCTCCCTATCTCTGTAACCTCCTCCAGCCCGACGCTCCTCCTTATCTCTGTAACCTCCTCCAGCCCGACACTCCTCCCTATCGCTGTAAACTCCTCCAGCCCCTACATCCCTCCCTATCTCTGTAACCTCCTCCAGCCCCTACAACCCTCCCTATATCTGTAACCTCCTACAGCACCTACACCCCTCCCTATCTCTGTAACCTCCTCCAGCCCCTACACGCCTCCCAATCTCCGTAACCTCCTCCTGCCCCTACACCCCTCCCTATTTCAGAAACCTCCTCCAGCCCCTACACCCCTCCTTATATCTGTAACCTCCTCCAGCCCCTACAACCCTCCCTATATCTGTAACCTCCTCCAGCACCTACACCCCTCCCTATCTCTGTAACCTCCTCCAGCCCCTACACGCCTCCCAATCTCTGTAACCTCCTCCAGCCCCTACACCCCTCCCTATTTCAGAAACCTCCTCCAGCCGCTCCCCCCTCCCTATCTCTGTAACCTCCTCCAGCCTCTACAACCCGCCCTATATCTGTAACCTCCTCCGGCCCCTACAACCCTCCCTATCTCTGTAACCTCCTCCAGCCACTACACCCCTCCCTACCTCTGTAACCTCCTCCAGCCCCTACACCCCTCCCTACCTCTGTAACCTCCTCCAGCTCCTACACCCCCCCCCTATCTCTGTAATCTCCTCCAGCCCCCTTCACCCTCCTTATCTCTGTAAACTCCTCCAGCCCCTACACCCCTCCCTATCTCTGTAACCTCCTCCAGCCTCTACATCCCTCCCTATCTCAGTAACCTCCTCCCTGTCCCTGTAACCTCCTCCAGCCGCTACAACGCTCCCTATCTCTGTAACCTCCTCCAGCCCCTACACCGCTCCCCATTTCTGTAACCTCCTCCAGCCCATACAACCCTCCCTATCTCTGTAACGTCCTCCCTGTCTCTGTAACCTCCTCCCTATCTCAGTAACCTCCTCCAGCCCCGACAACCCTCCCTATCTCTGTAATGTCCTCCCTATCTCTGTAACCTCCTCCAGCCCGACACTCCCCCCTATATCTGTAACCTCCTCCAGCCCCTGCAACCCTCCCTATCTCTGTAACCTCCTCCAGCCCCTACACCCCTCCCTATCTCTGTAACCTCCTCCAGCCCGACACTCCTCCCTATCTCTGTAACCTCCTCCAGCCCCTACAACCGTCCCTATCACTGTAACCTCCTCCAGCCCCTATACCCTCCCTATCTCTGTAACGTCCTCCAGCCCCTTCAACCCTCCCTATCTCTGTAAGCTCCTCCAGCCCTTACACCCCTGCCTATCTCTGTAACCTCCTCCAGGCCCCTACATCCTTCCCTATCTCTGTAACCTCCTCCAGACCCTACACCCCTCCCTATCTCTTTAACATCCTCCAGCCTCTACACCCCTGCCTATCTCTGTAACCTCCTCCAGCCCCTACATCGCTCCCTATATCTGTAACCTCCTCCATCCCCTACACCCCTCCCTATCTCTGAAACCTCCTCCTGCTCCTACACCCCTCCCTATCTCTGTAACCTCCTTCAGCCCCGACAACACTCCCTATCTCTGTAACCTCCTCCAGCCCCTACACCCCTCACTATCTTTGTAAACTCCTCCAGCCCCTACAGCCCTCCCTATCTCAGTAAACTCCTCCAGCCTCTACAACCCTCCCTATCTCTGTAACATCCTCCAGCCCCTACAGCCCTCCCTATCTCTGTAACCTCCTCCAGCCTCTACACCCCTCCCTATCTCTGTAACCGCCTCCAGCCCTACAACCCTCCCTATCTCTGTAACCTCCTCAATATCTCTGTAACCTCCTCCAGCCCCCACAACCCTCCCTATCTCTGAAACCTCCTCCAGCCTCTACACCCCTCCTTATCTCTGTAACCTCCTCCCTGTCTCTGTGACCTCCTCCAGCCCCTACAACCCTCCCTATTTCTGTAACATCCTCCAGTCCCTACTCCCCTCCCTTTCTCTGTAACCTCCTCCAACCCAACACTCCTCGCTATCTCTGTAACCTCCTCCAGCCCGACACTCCTTCCTATCTCTGTAACCTCCTCCAGTCCGACATTCTTCCCTATCTCTGTAACCTCCTCCAACCCCTACAGCCCTCCCTATCTCTGTAACCTCCTCCAGCCCCTACACCCCTCCCGATCTCTGTAACCTCCTCCAGCCCCTACAACCCTCCCTATCTCTGTAACCTCCTCCAGCCCCTTCAACCCTCCCTATCTCTGTAACCTCCTGCTGCCCCGACAACACTCCCTATCTCTGTAACCTCCTCCAGCCCCTACACCCCTCCCTATCTCTGTAACCTCCTCAAGCCCGACACTACTCGCTATCTCTGTAATTTCCTCCAGCCCGACACTCCTCCCTATCTCTGTAACCTCCACTAGCCCGACACTCCTCCCTATCGCTGTAACCTCTTCCAGCCCCTACATCCCTCCCTATCTCTGTAACCTCCTCCAGCCCCTACACCCCTCCCGAACTCTGTAACCTCCTCCAGCCCCTACACCCGTCCCTATCTCTGTAACCTCCTCCAGCCCCTACAACCCTCCCTATATCTGTAACCTCCTCCAGCACCTACACCCCTCCCTATCTCTGTAACCTCCTCCAGCCCCTACACGCCTCCCCATCTCTGTAACATCCTCCAGCCCCTACACCCCTCCCTATCTCAGAAACCTCCTCCAGCCCCTACACCCCTCCCTATCTCTGTAACCTCCTCCAGCCACTACACCCCTCCCTATCTCTGTAACCTCCTCCAGCCCTCCACCCCTCCCTATCTGTGTAACCTCCTCCAGCACTTACAGCCCTCCCTATCTCTGTAACCTCCTCCAGCCCCTACACCCCTCCCTATCTGTGTAACCTCCTCCAGCCACTACAACCCTCCCTATCTCTGTAACCTCCTCCAGCCCCTACACCCCTCCCTATCTCTGTACCCTCCTCCAGCCCCTACACCCCTCCCTATCTGTGTAACCTCCTCCAGCCCCTACACCCCTCCCTATCTCTGTAACTCCTCCAGCCCCTACACCCCTCCCTATCTGTGTAACCTCCTCCAGCCCCTACACCCCTCCCTATCTCTGTAACCTCCTCCAGCCCCTACACCCCTCCCTATCTCTGTACCCTCCTCCAGCCCCTACAACCCTCCCTATCTCTGTAACCTCCTCCAGCCCCTACAACCCTCCCTATCTCTGTACCCTCCTCCAGCCCCCTACAATCCATCCCTATCTCTGTAACCTCCACCTGCCCCTACACCCCTCCCTATCTTTGTAACCTCCTCCAGCCACT